>NW_027365915.1:0-88010 GCF_046119375.1 Phyllobates terribilis | reverse complement strand
GAATCTTCTTTATCATGCTAGGATTAGCAGGAAAAAGCAAAAAATTTCAGAATTGCACCTTGCAATGTGGAGATATTACTGTTTGTGCATTTACAATATTCATTGATTTTTGCCATTGAAAAACATGTTTTTCATATACCAGAAATGTTTGAAGCTACTGACTGAATGAAAGGAGCTGGCATCTCACTCTCTTTGAATCTTCTTTATCATGCTAGGATTAACAGGAAAAAGCAAAAAATTTCAGAATTGCACCTTGCAATGTGGAGATATTACTGTTTGTGCATTTACAATATTCATTGATTTTTGCCATTGAAAAACATGTTTTTCATATACCAGAAATGTTTGAAGCTACTGACTGAATGAAAGGAGCTGGCATCTCACTCTCTTTGAATCTTCTTTATCATGCTAGGGATTAACAGGAAAAAGCTAAAAATTTCAGAATTGCACCGTGCAATGTGGAGATATTACTGTTTGTGCATTTACAATATTCATTGATTTTTGCCATTGAAAAACATGTTTTTCATATACCAGAAATGTTTGAAGCTACTGACTGAATGAAAGGAGCTGGCATCTCACTCTCTTTGAATCTTCTTTATCATGCTAGGATTAGCAGGAAAAAGCAAAAAATTTCAGAATTGCACCTTGCAATGTGGAGATATTACTGTTTGTGCATTTACAATATTCATTGATTTTTGCCATTGAAAAACATGTTTTTCATATACCAGAAATGTTTGAAGCTACTGACTGAATGAAAGGAGCTGGCATCTCACTCTCTTTGAATCTTCTTTATCATGCTAGGATTAACAGGAAAAAGCAAAAAATTTCAGAATTGCACCTTGCAATGTGGAGATATTACTGTTTGTGCATTTACAATATTCATTGATTTTTGCCATTGAAAAACATGTTTTTCATATACCAGAAATGTTTGAAGCTACTGACTGAATGAAAGGAGCTGGCATCTCACTCTCTTTGAATCTTCTTTATCATGCTAGGATTAACAGGAAAAAGCTAAAAATTTCAGAATTGCACCGTGCAATGTGGAGATATTACTGTTTGTGCATTTACAATATTCATTGATTTTTGCTATTGAAAAACATGTTTTTCATATACCAGAAATGTTTGAAGCTACTGACTGAATGAAAGGAGCTGGCATCTCACTCTCTTTGAATCTTCTTTATCATGCTAGGATTAGCAGGAAAAAGCAAAAAATTTCAGAATTGCACCTTGCAATGTGGAGATATTACTGTTTGTGCATTTACAATATTCATTGATTTTTGCCATTGAAAAACATGTTTTTCATATACCAGAAATGTTTGAAGCTACTGACTGAATGAAAGGAGCTGGCATCTCACTCTCTTTGAATCTTCTTTATCATGCTAGGATTAACAGGAAAAAGCAAAAATTTCAGAATTGCACCTTGCAATGTGGAGATATTACTGTTTGTGCATTTACAATATTCATTGATTTTTGCCATTGAAAAACGTTTTAATATACCAGAAATGTTTGAAGCTACTGACTGAATGAAAGGAGCTGGCATCTCACTCTCTTTGAATCTTCTTTATCATGCTAGGATTAACAGGAAAAAGCTAAAAATTTCAGAATTGCACCGTGCAATGTGGAGATATTACTGTTTGTGCATTTACAATATTCATTGATTTTTGCCATTGTAAAACGTTTTTCATATACCAGAAATGTTTGAAGCTACTGACTGAATGAAAGGAGCTGGCATCTCACTCTCTTTGAATCTTCTTTATCATGCTAGGATTAACAGGAAAAAGCAAAAAATTTCAGAATTGCACCTTGCAATGTGGAGATATTACTGTTTGTGCATTTACAATATTCATTGATTTTTGCCATTGAAAAACATGTTTTTCATATACCAGAAATGTTTGAAGCTACTGACTGAATGAAAGGAGCTGGCATCTCACTCTCTTTGAATCTTCTTTATCATGCTAGGATTAACAGGAAAAAGCAAAAAATTTCAGAATTGCACCGTGCAATGTGGAGATATTACTGTTTGTGCATTTACAATATTCATTGATTTTTGCCATTGAAAAACATGTTTTTCATATACCAGAAATGTTTGAAGCTACTGACTGAATGAAAGCAGCTGGCATCTCACTCTCTTTGAATCTTCTTTATCATGCTAGGATTAACAGGAAAAAGCTAAAAATTTCAGAATTGCACCGTGCAATGTGGAGATATTACTGTTTGTGCATTTACAATATTCATTGATTTTTGCCATTGAAAAACATGTTTTTCATATACCAGAAATGTTTGAAGCTGACTGAATGAAAGGAGCTGGCATCTCACTCTCTTTGAATCTTCTTTATCATGCTAGGATTAGCAGGAAAAAGCAAAAAATTTCAGAATTGCACCTTGCAATGTGGAGATATTACTGTTTGTGCATTTACAATATTCATTGATTTTTGCCATTGAAAAACATGTTTTTCATATACCAGAAATGTTTGAAGCTACTGACTGAATGAAAGGAGCTGGCATCTCACTCTCTTTGAATCTTCTTTATCATGCTAGGATTAACAGGAAAAAGCTAAAAATTTCAGAATTGCACCGTGCAATGTGGAGATATTACTGTTTGTGCATTTACAATATTCATTGATTTTTGCCATTGAAAAACATGTTTTTCATATACCAGAAATGTTTGAAGCTACTGACTGAATGAAAGGAGCTGGCATCTCACTCTCTTTGAATCTTCTTTATCATGCTAGGATTAGCAGGAAAAAGCAAAAAATTTCAGAATTGCACCTTGCAATGTGGAGATATTACTGTTTGTGCATTTACAATATTCATTGATTTTTGCCATTGAAAAACATGTTTTTCATATACCAGAAATGTTTGAAGCTACTGACTGAATGAAAGGAGCTGGCATCTCACTCTCTTTGAATCTTCTTTATCATGCTAGGATTAACAGGAAAAAGCAAAAAATTTCAGAATTGCACCTTGCAATGTGGAGATATTACTGTTTGTGCATTTACAATATTCATTGATTTTTGCCATTGAAAAACATGTTTTTAATATACCAGAAATGTTTGAAGCTACTGACTGAATGAAAGGAGCTGGCATCTCACTCTCTTTGAATCTTCATCATGCTAGGATTAACAGGAAAAAGCTAAAAATTTCAGAATTGCACCGTGCAATGTGGAGATATTACTGTTTGTGCATTTACAATATTCATTGATTTTTGCCATTGAAAAACATGTTTTTCATATACCAGAAATGTTTGAAGCTACTGACTGAATGAAAGGAGCTGGCATCTCACTCTCTTTGAATCTTCTTTATCATGCTAGGATTAGCAGGAAAAAGCAAAAAATTTCAGAATTGCACCTTGCAATGTGGAGATATTACTGTTTGTGCATTTACAATATTCATTGATTTTTGCCATTGAAAAACGTTTTTCATATACCAGAAATGTTTGAAGCTACTGACTGAATGAAAGGAGCTGGCATCTCACTCTCTTTGAATCTTCTTTATCATGCTAGGATTAACAGGAAAAAGCTAAAAATTTCAGAATTGCACCGTGCAATGTGGAGATATTACTGTTTGTGCATTTACAATATTCATTGATTTTTGCCATTGAAAAACATGTTTTTCATATACCAGAAATGTTTGAAGCTACTGACTGAATGAAAGGAGCTGGCATCTCACTCTCTTTGAATCTTCTTTATCATGCTAGGATTAGCAGGAAAAAGCAAAAAATTTCAGAATTGCACCTTGCAATGTGGAGATATTACTGTTTGTGCATTTACAATATTCATTGATTTTTGCCATTGAAAAACATGTTTTTCATATACCAGAAATGTTTGAAGCTACTGACTGAATGAAAGGAGCTGGCATCTCACTCTCTTTGAATCTTCTTTATCATGCTAGGATTAGCAGGAAAAAGCAAAAAATTTCAGAATTGCACCTTGCAATGTGGAGATATTACTGTTTGTGCATTTACAATATTCATTGATTTTTGCCATTGAAAAACATGTTTTTCATATACCAGAAATGTTTGAAGCTACTGACTGAATGAAAGGAGCTGGCATCTCACTCTCTTTGAATCTTCTTTATCATGCTAGGATTAACAGGAAAAAGCTAAAAATTTCAGAATTGCACCGTGCAATGTGGAGATATTACTGTTTGTGCATTTACAATATTCATTGATTTTTGCCATTGAAAAACATGTTTTTCATATACCAGAAATGTTTGAAGCTACTGACTGAATGAAAGGAGCTGGCATCTCACTCTCTTTGAATCTTCTTTATCATGCTAGGATTAGCAGGAAAAAGCAAAAAATTTCAGAATTGCACCTTGCAATGTGGAGATATTACTGTTTGTGCATTTACAATATTCATTGATTTTTGCCATTGAAAAACATGTTTTTCATATACCAGAAATGTTTGAAGCTACTGACTGAATGAAAGGAGCTGGCATCTCACTCTCTTTGAATCTTCTTTATCATGCTAGGATTAGCAGGAAAAAGCAAAAAATTTCAGAATTGCACCTTGCAATGTGGAGATATTACTGTTTGTGCATTTACAATATTCATTGATTTTTGCCATTGAAAAACATGTTTTTCATATACCAGAAATGTTTGAAGCTACTGACTGAATGAAAGGAGCTGGCATCTCACTCTCTTTGAATCTTCTTTATCATGCTAGGATTAACAGGAAAAAGCAAAAAATTTCAGAATTGCACCTTGCAATGTGGAGATATTACTGTTTGTGCATTTACAATATTCATTGATTTTTGCCATTGAAAAACATGTTTTTCATATACCAGAAATGTTTGAAGCTACTGACTGAATGAAAGGAGCTGGCATCTCACTCTCTTTGAATCTTCTTTATCATGCTAGGATTAACAGGAAAAAGCTAAAAATTTCAGAATTGCACCGTGCAATGTGGAGATATTACTGTTTGTGCATTTACAATATTCATTGATTTTTGCCATTGAAAAACATGTTTTTCATATACCAGAAATGTTTGAAGCTACTGACTGAATGAAAGGAGCTGGCATCTCACTCTCTTTGAATCTTCTTTATCATGCTAGGATTAGCAGGAAAAAGCAAAAAATTTCAGAATTGCACCTTGCAATGTGGAGATATTACTGTTTGTGCATTTACAATATTCATTGATTTTTGCCATTGAAAAACATGTTTTTCATATACCAGAAATGTTTGAAGCTACTGACTGAATGAAAGGAGCTGGCATCTCACTCTCTTTGAATCTTCTTTATCATGCTAGGATTAACAGGAAAAAGCTAAAAATTTCAGAATTGCACCGTGCAATGTGGAGATATTACTGTTTGTGCATTTACAATATTCATTGATTTTTGCCATTGAAAAACGTTTTTCATATACCAGAAATGTTTGAAGCTTCTGACTGAATGAAAGGAGCTGGCATCTCACTCTCTTTGAATCTTCTTTATCATGCTAGGATTAGCAGGAAAAAGCAAAAAATTTCAGAATTGCACCTTGCAATGTGGAGATATTACTGTTTGTGCATTTACAATATTCATTGATTTTTGCCATTGAAAAACATGATTTTCATATACCAGAAATGTTTGAAGCTACTGACTGAATGAAAGGAGCTGGCATCTCACTCTCTTTGAATCTTCTTTATCATGCTAGGATTAACAGGAAAAAGCTAAAAATTTCAGAATTGCACTGTGCAATGTGGAGATATTACTGTTTGTGCATTTACAATATTCATTGATTTTTGCCATTGAAAAACATGTTTTTCATATACCAGAAATGTTTGAAGCTACTGACTGAATGAAAGGAGCTGGCATCTCACTCTCTTTGAATCTTCTTTAGCATGCTAGGATTAGCAGGAAAAAGCAAAAAATTTCAGAATTGCACCTTGCAATGTGGAGATATTACTGTTTGTGCATTTACAATATTCATTGATTTTTGCCATTGAAAAACATGTTTTTCATATACCAGAAATGTTTGAAGCTACTGACTGAATGAAAGGAGCTGGCATCTGACTCTCTTTGAATCTTCTTTATCATGCTAGGATTAACAGGAAAAAGCAAAAAATTTCAGAATTGCACCTTGCAATGTGGAGATATTACTGTTTGTGCATTTAGAATATTCATTGATTTTTGCCATTGAAAAACATGTTTTTCATATACCAGAAATGTTTGAAGCTACTGACTGAATGAAAGGAGCTGGCATCTCACTCTCTTTGAATCTTCTTTATCATGCTTGGATTAGCAGGAAAAAGCAAAAAATTTCAGAATTGCACCTTGCAATGTGGAGATATTACTGTTTGTGCATTTACAATATTCATTGATTTTTGCCATTGAAAAACATGTTTTTCATATACCAGAAATGTTTGAAGCTACTGACTGAATGAAAGGAGCTGGCATCTCACTCTCTTTGAATCTTCTTTATCATGCTAGGATTAGCAGGAAAAAGCAAAAAATTTCAGAATTGCACCTTGCAATGTGGAGATATTACTGTTTGTGCATTTACAATATTCATTGATTTTTGCCATTGAAAAACATGTTTTTCATATACCAGAAATGTTTGAAGCTACTGACTGAATGAAAGGAGCTGGCATCTCACTCTCTTTGAATCTTCTTTATCATGCTAGGATTAGCAGGAAAAAGCAAAAAATTTCAGAATTGCACCTTGCAATGTGGAGATATTACTGTTTGTGCATTTACAATATTCATTGATTTTTGCCATTGAAAAACATGTTTTTCATATACCAGAAATGTTTGAAGCTACTGACTGAATGAAAGGAGCTGGCATCTCACTCTCTTTGAATCTTCTTTATCATGCTAGGATTAACAGGAAAAAGCAAAAAATTTCAGAATTGCACCTTGCAATGTGGAGATATTACTGTTTGTGCATTTACAATATTCATTGATTTTTGCCATTGAAAAACATGTTTTTCATATACCAGAAATGTTTGAAGCTACTGACTGAATGAAAGGAGCTGGCATCTCACTCTCTTTGAATCTTCTTTATCATGCTAGGATTAACAGGAAAAAGCTAAAAATTTCAGAATTGCACCGTGCAATGTGGAGATATTACTGTTTGTGCATTTACAATATTCATTGATTTTTGCCATTGAAAAACATGTTTTTCATATACCAGAAATGTTTGAAGCTACTGACTGAATGAAAGGAGCTGGCATCTCACTCTCTTTGAATCTTCTTTATCATGCTAGGATTAGCAGGAAAAAGCAAAAAATTTCAGAATTGCACCTTGCAATGTGGAGATATTACTGTTTGTGCATTTACAATATTCATTGATTTTTGCCATTGAAAAACATGTTTTTCATATACCAGAAATGTTTGAAGCTACTGACTGAATGAAAGGAGCTGGCATCTCACTCTCTTTGAATCTTCTTTATCATGCTAGGATTAACAGGAAAAAGCTAAAAATTTCAGAATTGCACCGTGCAATGTGGAGATATTACTGTTTGTGCATTTACAATATTCATTGATTTTTGCCATTGAAAAACGTTTTTCATATACCAGAAATGTTTGAAGCTTCTGACTGAATGAAAGGAGCTGGCATCTCACTCTCTTTGAATCTTCTTTATCATGCTAGGATTAGCAGGAAAAAGCAAAAAATTTCAGAATTGCACCTTGCAATGTGGAGATATTACTGTTTGTGCATTTACAATATTCATTGATTTTTGCCATTGAAAAACATGATTTTCATATACCAGAAATGTTTGAAGCTACTGACTGAATGAAAGGAGCTGGCATCTCACTCTCTTTGAATCTTCTTTATCATGCTAGGATTAACAGGAAAAAGCTAAAAATTTCAGAATTGCACTGTGCAATGTGGAGATATTACTGTTTGTGCATTTACAATATTCATTGATTTTTGCCATTGAAAAACATGTTTTTCATATACCAGAAATGTTTGAAGCTACTGACTGAATGAAAGGAGCTGGCATCTCACTCTCTTTGAATCTTCTTTAGCATGCTAGGATTAGCAGGAAAAAGCAAAAAATTTCAGAATTGCACCTTGCAATGTGGAGATATTACTGTTTGTGCATTTACAATATTCATTGATTTTTGCCATTGAAAAACATGTTTTTCATATACCAGAAATGTTTGAAGCTACTGACTGAATGAAAGGAGCTGGCATCTGACTCTCTTTGAATCTTCTTTATCATGCTAGGATTAACAGGAAAAAGCAAAAAATTTCAGAATTGCACCTTGCAATGTGGAGATATTACTGTTTGTGCATTTAGAATATTCATTGATTTTTGCCATTGAAAAACATGTTTTTCATATACCAGAAATGTTTGAAGCTACTGACTGAATGAAAGGAGCTGGCATCTCACTCTCTTTGAATCTTCTTTATCATGCTTGGATTAGCAGGAAAAAGCAAAAAATTTCAGAATTGCACCTTGCAATGTGGAGATATTACTGTTTGTGCATTTACAATATTCATTGATTTTTGCCATTGAAAAACATGTTTTTCATATACCAGAAATGTTTGAAGCTACTGACTGAATGAAAGGAGCTGGCATCTCACTCTCTTTGAATCTTCTTTATCATGCTAGGATTAACAGGAAAAAGCTAAAAATTTCAGAATTGCACCGTGCAATGTGGAGATATTACTGTTTGTGCATTTACAATATTCATTGATTTTTGCCATTGAAAAACATGTTTTTCATATACCAGAAATGTTTGAAGCTACTGACTGAATGAAAGGAGCTGGCATCTCACACTCTTTGAATCTTCTTTATCATGCTAGGATTAGCAGGAAAAAGCAAAAAATTTCAGAATTGCACCTTGCAATGTGGAGATATTACTGTTTGTGCATTTACAATATTCATTGATTTTTGCCATTGAAAAACATGTTTTTCATATACCAGAAATGTTTGAAGCTACTGACTGAATGAAAGGAGCTGGCATCTCACTCTCTTTGAATCTTCTTTATCATGCTAGGATTAACAGGAAAAAGCAAAAAATTTCAGAATTGCACCTTGCAATGTGGAGATATTACTGTTTGTGCATTTACAATATTCATTGATTTTTGCCATTGAAAAACGTTTTTAATATACCAGAAATGTTTGAAGCTACTGACTGAATGAAAGGAGCTGGCATCTCACTCTCTTTGAATCTTCTTTATCATGCTAGGATTAACAGGAAAAAGCTAAAAATTTCAGAATTGCACCGTGCAATGTGGAGATATTACTGTTTGTGCATTTACAATATTCATTGATTTTTGCCATTGTAAAACGTTTTTCATATACCAGAAATGTTTGAAGCTACTGACTGAATGAAAGGAGCTGGCATCTCACTCTCTTTGAATCTTCTTTATCATGCTAGGATTAACAGGAAAAAGCAAAAAATTTCAGAATTGCACCTTGCAATGTGGAGATATTACTGTTTGTGCATTTACAATATTCATTGATTTTTGCCATTGAAAAACATGTTTTTCATATACCAGAAATGTTTGAAGCTACTGACTGAATGAAAGGAGCTGGCATCTCACTCTCTTTGAATCTTCTTTATCATGCTAGGATTAACAGGAAAAAGCAAAAAATTTCAGAATTGCACCGTGCAATGTGGAGATATTACTGTTTGTGCATTTACAATATTCATTGATTTTTGCCATTGAAAAACATGTTTTTCATATACCAGAAATGTTTGAAGCTACTGACTGAATGAAAGCAGCTGGCATCTCACTCTCTTTGAATCTTCTTTATCATGCTAGGATTAACAGGAAAAAGCTAAAAATTTCAGAATTGCACCGTGCAATGTGGAGATATTACTGTTTGTGCATTTACAATATTCATTGATTTTTGCCATTGAAAAACATGTTTTTCATATACCAGAAATGTTTGAAGCTGACTGAATGAAAGGAGCTGGCATCTCACTCTCTTTGAATCTTCTTTATCATGCTAGGATTAGCAGGAAAAAGCAAAAAATTTCAGAATTGCACCTTGCAATGTGGAGATATTACTGTTTGTGCATTTACAATATTCATTGATTTTTGCCATTGAAAAACATGTTTTTCATATACCAGAAATGTTTGAAGCTACTGACTGAATGAAAGGAGCTGGCATCTCACTCTCTTTGAATCTTCTTTATCATGCTAGGATTAACAGGAAAAAGCTAAAAATTTCAGAATTGCACCGTGCAATGTGGAGATATTACTGTTTGTGCATTTACAATATTCATTGATTTTTGCCATTGAAAAACATGTTTTTCATATACCAGAAATGTTTGAAGCTACTGACTGAATGAAAGGAGCTGGCATCTCACTCTCTTTGAATCTTCTTTATCATGCTAGGATTAGCAGGAAAAAGCAAAAAATTTCAGAATTGCACCTTGCAATGTGGAGATATTACTGTTTGTGCATTTACAATATTCATTGATTTTTGCCATTGAAAAACATGTTTTTCATATACCAGAAATGTTTGAAGCTACTGACTGAATGAAAGGAGCTGGCATCTCACTCTCTTTGAATCTTCTTTATCATGCTAGGATTAACAGGAAAAAGCAAAAAATTTCAGAATTGCACCTTGCAATGTGGAGATATTACTGTTTGTGCATTTACTATATTCATTGATTTTTGCCATTGAAAAACATGTTTTTAATATACCAGAAATGTTTGAAGCTACTGACTGAATGAAAGGAGCTGGCATCTCACTCTCTTTGAATCTTCATCATGCTAGGATTAACAGGAAAAAGCTAAAAATTTCAGAATTGCACCGTGCAATGTGGAGATATTACTGTTTGTGCATTTACAATATTCATTGATTTTTGCCATTGAAAAACATGTTTTTCATATACCAGAAATGTTTGAAGCTACTGACTGAATGAAAGGAGCTGGCATCTCACTCTCTTTGAATCTTCTTTATCATGCTAGGATTAGCAGGAAAAAGCAAAAAATTTCAGAATTGCACCTTGCAATGTGGAGATATTACTGTTTGTGCATTTACAATATTCATTGATTTTTGCCATTGAAAAACGTTTTTCATATACCAGAAATGTTTGAAGCTACTGACTGAATGAAAGGAGCTGGCATCTCACTCTCTTTGAATCTTCTTTATCATGCTAGGATTAACAGGAAAAAGCTAAAAATTTCAGAATTGCACCGTGCAATGTGGAGATATTACTGTTTGTGCATTTACAATATTCATTGATTTTTGCCATTGAAAAACATGTTTTTCATATACCAGAAATGTTTGAAGCTACTGACTGAATGAAAGGAGCTGGCATCTCACTCTCTTTGAATCTTCTTTATCATGCTAGGATTAGCAGGAAAAAGCAAAAAATTTCAGAATTGCACCTTGCAATGTGGAGATATTACTGTTTGTGCATTTACAATATTCATTGATTTTTGCCATTGAAAAACATGTTTTTCATATACCAGAAATGTTTGAAGCTACTGACTGAATGAAAGGAGCTGGCATCTCACTCTCTTTGAATCTTCTTTATCATGCTAGGATTAGCAGGAAAAAGCAAAAAATTTCAGAATTGCACCTTGCAATGTGGAGATATTACTGTTTGTGCATTTACAATATTCATTGATTTTTGCCATTGAAAAACATGTTTTTCATATACCAGAAATGTTTGAAGCTACTGACTGAATGAAAGGAGCTGGCATCTCACTCTCTTTGAATCTTCTTTATCATGCTAGGATTAACAGGAAAAAGCTAAAAATTTCAGAATTGCACCGTGCAATGTGGAGATATTACTGTTTGTGCATTTACAATATTCATTGATTTTTGCCATTGAAAAACATGTTTTTCATATACCAGAAATGTTTGAAGCTACTGACTGAATGAAAGGAGCTGGCATCTCACTCTCTTTGAATCTTCTTTATCATGCTAGGATTAGCAGGAAAAAGCAAAAAATTTCAGAATTGCACCTTGCAATGTGGAGATATTACTGTTTGTGCATTTACAATATTCATTGATTTTTGCCATTGAAAAACATGTTTTTCATATACCAGAAATGTTTGAAGCTACTGACTGAATGAAAGGAGCTGGCATCTCACTCTCTTTGAATCTTCTTTATCATGCTAGGATTAGCAGGAAAAAGCAAAAAATTTCAGAATTGCACCTTGCAATGTGGAGATATTACTGTTTGTGCATTTACAATATTCATTGATTTTTGCCATTGAAAAACATGTTTTTCATATACCAGAAATGTTTGAAGCTACTGACTGAATGAAAGGAGCTGGCATCTCACTCTCTTTGAATCTTCTTTATCATGCTAGGATTAACAGGAAAAAGCAAAAAATTTCAGAATTGCACCTTGCAATGTGGAGATATTACTGTTTGTGCATTTACAATATTCATTGATTTTTGCCATTGAAAAACATGTTTTTCATATACCAGAAATGTTTGAAGCTACTGACTGAATGAAAGGAGCTGGCATCTCACTCTCTTTGAATCTTCTTTATCATGCTAGGATTAACAGGAAAAAGCTAAAAATTTCAGAATTGCACCGTGCAATGTGGAGATATTACTGTTTGTGCATTTACAATATTCATTGATTTTTGCCATTGAAAAACATGTTTTTCATATACCAGAAATGTTTGAAGCTACTGACTGAATGAAAGGAGCTGGCATCTCACTCTCTTTGAATCTTCTTTATCATGCTAGGATTAGCAGGAAAAAGCAAAAAATTTCAGAATTGCACCTTGCAATGTGGAGATATTACTGTTTGTGCATTTACAATATTCATTGATTTTTGCCATTGAAAAACATGTTTTTCATATACCAGAAATGTTTGAAGCTACTGACTGAATGAAAGGAGCTGGCATCTCACTCTCTTTGAATCTTCTTTATCATGCTAGGATTAACAGGAAAAAGCTAAAAATTTCAGAATTGCACCGTGCAATGTGGAGATATTACTGTTTGTGCATTTACAATATTCATTGATTTTTGCCATTGAAAAACGTTTTTCATATACCAGAAATGTTTGAAGCTTCTGACTGAATGAAAGGAGCTGGCATCTCACTCTCTTTGAATCTTCTTTATCATGCTAGGATTAGCAGGAAAAAGCAAAAAATTTCAGAATTGCACCTTGCAATGTGGAGATATTACTGTTTGTGCATTTACAATATTCATTGATTTTTGCCATTGAAAAACATGATTTTCATATACCAGAAATGTTTGAAACTACTGACTGAATGAAAGGAGCTGGCATCTCACTCTCTTTGAATCTTCTTTATCATGCTAGGATTAACAGGAAAAAGCTAAAAATTTCAGAATTGCACTGTGCAATGTGGAGATATTACTGTTTGTGCATTTACAATATTCATTGATTTTTGCCATTGAAAAACATGTTTTTCATATACCAGAAATGTTTGAAGCTACTGACTGAATGAAAGGAGCTGGCATCTCACTCTCTTTGAATCTTCTTTAGCATGCTAGGATTAGCAGGAAAAAGCAAAAAATTTCAGAATTGCACCTTGCAATGTGGAGATATTACTGTTTGTGCATTTACAATATTCATTGATTTTTGCCATTGAAAAACATGTTTTTCATATACCAGAAATGTTTGAAGCTACTGACTGAATGAAAGGAGCTGGCATCTGACTCTCTTTGAATCTTCTTTATCATGCTAGGATTAACAGGAAAAAGCAAAAAATTTCAGAATTGCACCTTGCAATGTGGAGATATTACTGTTTGTGCATTTAGAATATTCATTGATTTTTGCCATTGAAAAACATGTTTTTCATATACCAGAAATGTTTGAAGCTACTGACTGAATGAAAGGAGCTGGCATCTCACTCTCTTTGAATCTTCTTTATCATGCTTGGATTAGCAGGAAAAAGCAAAAAATTTCAGAATTGCACCTTGCAATGTGGAGATATTACTGTTTGTGCATTTACAATATTCATTGATTTTTGCCATTGAAAAACATGTTTTTCATATACCAGAAATGTTTGAAGCTACTGACTGAATGAAAGGAGCTGGCATCTCACTCTCTTTGAATCTTCTTTATCATGCTAGGATTAACAGGAAAAAGCTAAAAATTTCAGAATTGCACCGTGCAATGTGGAGATATTACTGTTTGTGCATTTACAATATTCATTGATTTTTGCCATTGAAAAACATGTTTTTCATATACCAGAAATGTTTGAAGCTACTGACTGAATGAAAGGAGCTGGCATCTCACACTCTTTGAATCTTCTTTATCATGCTAGGATTAGCAGGAAAAAGCAAAAAATTTCAGAATTGCACCTTGCAATGTGGAGATATTACTGTTTGTGCATTTACAATATTCATTGATTTTTGCCATTGAAAAACGTTTTTCATATACCAGAAATGTTTGAAGCTACTGACTGAATGAAAGGAGCTGGCATCTCACTCTCTTTGAATCTTCTTTATCATGCTAGGATTAGCAGGAAAAAGCAAAAAATTTCAGAATTGCACCTTGCAATGTGGAGATATTACTGTTTGTGCATTTACAATATTCATTGATTTTTGCCATTGAAAAACATGTTTTTCATATACCAGAAATGTTTGAAGCTACTGACTGAATGAAAGGAGCTGGCATCTCACTCTCTTTGAATCTTCTTTATCATGCTAGGATTAACAGGAAAAAGCTAAAAATTTCAGAATTGCACCGTGCAATGTGGAGATATTACTGTTTGTGCATTTACAATATTCATTGATTTTTGCCATTGTAAAACGTTTTTCATATACCAGAAATGTTTGAAGCTACTGACTGAATGAAAGGAGCTGGCATCTCACTCTCTTTGAATCTTCTTTATCATGCTAGGATTAACAGGAAAAAGCAAAAAATTTCAGAATTGCACCTTGCAATGTGGAGATATTACTGTTTGTGCATTTACAATATTCATTGATTTTTGCCATTGAAAAACATGCTTTTCATATACCAGAAATGTTTGAAGCTACTGACTGAATGAAAGGAGCTGGCATCTCACTCTCTTTGAATCTTCTTTATCATGCTAGGATTAACAGGAAAAAGCAAAAAATTTCAGAATTTCACCGTGCAATGTGGAGATATTACTGTTTGTGCATTTACAATATTCATTGATTTTTGCCATTGAAAAACATGTTTTTCATATACCAGAAATGTTTGAAGCTACTGACTGAATGAAAGGAGCTGGCATCTCACTCTCTTTGAATCTTCTTTATCATGCTAGGATTAACAGGAAAAAGCTAAAAATTTCAGAATTGCACCGTGCAATGTGGAGATATTACTGTTTGTGCATTTACAATATTCATTGATTTTTGCCATTGAAAAACATGTTTTTCATATACCAGAAATGTTTGAAGCTACTGACTGAATGAAAGGAGCTGGCATCTCACTCTCTTTGAATCTTCTTTATCATGCTAGGATTAGCAGGAAAAAGCAAAAAATTTCAGAATTGCACCTTGCAATGTGGAGATATTACTGTTTGTGCATTTACAATATTCATTGATTTTTGCCATTGAAAAACATGTTTTTCATATACCAGAAATGTTTGAAGCTACTGACAATGAAAGGAGCTGGCATCTCACTCTCTTTGAATCTTCTTTATCATGCTAGGATTAACAGGAAAAAGCTAAAAATTTCAGAATTGCACCGTGCAATGTGGAGATATTACTGTTTGTGCATTTACAATATTCATTGATTTTTGCCATTGAAAAACATGTTTTTCATATACCAGAAATGTTTGAAGCTACTGACTGAATGAAAGGAGCTGGCATCTCACTCTCTTTGAATCTTCTTTATCATGCTAGGATTAGCAGGAAAAAGCAAAAAATTTCAGAATTGCACCTTGCAATGTGGAGATATTACTGTTTGTGCATTTACAATATTCATTGATTTTTGCCATTGAAAAACATGTTTTTCATATACCAGAAATGTTTGAAGCTACTGACTGAATGAAAGGAGCTGGCATCTCACTCTCTTTGAATCTTCTTTATCATGCTAGGATTAACAGGAAAAAGCAAAAAATTTCAGAATTGCACCTTGCAATGTGGAGATATTACTGTTTGTGCATTTACAATATTCATTGATTTTTGCCATTGAAAAACGTTTTTAATATACCAGAAATGTTTGAAGCTACTGACTGAATGAAAGGAGCTGGCATCTCACTCTCTTTGAATCTTCTTTATCATGCTAGGATTAACAGGAAAAAGCTAAAAATTTCAGAATTGCACCGTGCAATGTGGAGATATTACTGTTTGTGCATTTACAATATTCATTGATTTTTGCCATTGTAAAACGTTTTTCATATACCAGAAATGTTTGAAGCTACTGACTGAATGAAAGGAGCTGGCATCTCACTCTCTTTGAATCTTCTTTATCATGCTAGGATTAACAGGAAAAAGCAAAAAATTTCAGAATTGCACCTTGCAATGTGGAGATATTACTGTTTGTGCATTTACAATATTCATTGATTTTTGCCATTGAAAAACATGTTTTTCATATACCAGAAATGTTTGAAGCTACTGACTGAATGAAAGGAGCTGGCATCTCACTCTCTTTGAATCTTCTTTATCATGCTAGGATTAACAGGAAAAAGCAAAAAATTTCAGAATTGCACCGTGCAATGTGGAGATATTACTGTTTGTGCATTTACAATATTCATTGATTTTTGCCATTGAAAAACATGTTTTTCATATACCAGAAATGTTTGAAGCTACTGACTGAATGAAAGCAGCTGGCATCTCACTCTCTTTGAATCTTCTTTATCATGCTAGGATTAACAGGAAAAAGCTAAAAATTTCAGAATTGCACCGTGCAATGTGGAGATATTACTGTTTGTGCATTTACAATATTCATTGATTTTTGCCATTGAAAAACATGTTTTTCATATACCAGAAATGTTTGAAGCTGACTGAATGAAAGGAGCTGGCATCTCACTCTCTTTGAATCTTCTTTATCATGCTAGGATTAGCAGGAAAAAGCAAAAAATTTCAGAATTGCACCTTGCAATGTGGAGATATTACTGTTTGTGCATTTACAATATTCATTGATTTTTGCCATTGAAAAACATGTTTTTCATATACCAGAAATGTTTGAAGCTACTGACTGAATGAAAGGAGCTGGCATCTCACTCTCTTTGAATCTTCTTTATCATGCTAGGATTAACAGGAAAAAGCTAAAAATTTCAGAATTGCACCGTGCAATGTGGAGATATTACTGTTTGTGCATTTACAATATTCATTGATTTTTGCCATTGAAAAACATGTTTTTCATATACCAGAAATGTTTGAAGCTACTGACTGAATGAAAGGAGCTGGCATCTCACTCTCTTTGAATCTTCTTTATCATGCTAGGATTAGCAGGAAAAAGCAAAAAATTTCAGAATTGCACCTTGCAATGTGGAGATATTACTGTTTGTGCATTTACAATATTCATTGATTTTTGCCATTGAAAAACATGTTTTTCATATACCAGAAATGTTTGAAGCTACTGACTGAATGAAAGGAGCTGGCATCTCACTCTCTTTGAATCTTCTTTATCATGCTAGGATTAACAGGAAAAAGCAAAAAATTTCAGAATTGCACCTTGCAATGTGGAGATTACTGTTTGTGCATTTACAATATTCATTGATTTTTGCCATTGAAAAACATGTTTTTAATATACCAGAAATGTTTGAAGCTACTGACTGAATGAAAGGAGCTGGCATCTCACTCTCTTTGAATCTTCTTTATCATGCTAGGATTAGCAGGAAAAAGCAAAAAATTTCAGAATTGCACCTTGCAATGTGGAGATATTACTGTTTGTGCATTTACAATATTCATTGATTTTTGCCATTGAAAAACATGTTTTTCATATACCAGAAATGTTTGAAGCTACTGACTGAATGAAAGCAGCTGGCATCTCACTCTCTTTGAATCTTCTTTATCATGCTAGGATTAACAGGAAAAAGCAAAAAATTTCAGAATTGCACCTTGCAATGTGGAGATATTACTGTTTGTGCATTTACAATATTCATTGATTTTTGCCATTGAAAAACGTTTTTAATATACCAGAAATGTTTGAAGCTACTGACTGAATGAAAGGAGCTGGCATCTCACTCTCTTTGAATCTTCTTTATCATGCTAGGATTAACAGGAAAAAGCTAAAAATTTCAGAATTGCACCGTGCAATGTGGAGATATTACTGTTTGTGCATTTACAATATTCATTGATTTTTGCCATTGTAAAACGTTTTTCATATACCAGAAATGTTTGAAGCTACTGACTGAATGAAAGGAGCTGGCATCTCACTCTCTTTGAATCTTCTTTATCATGCTAGGATTAACAGGAAAAAGCAAAAAATTTCAGAATTGCACCTTGCAATGTGGAGATATTACTGTTTGTGCATTTACAATATTCATTGATTTTTGCCATTGAAAAACATGTTTTTCATATACCAGAAATGTTTGAAGCTACTGACTGAATGAAAGGAGCTGGCATCTCACTCTCTTTGAATCTTCTTTATCATGCTAGGATTAACAGGAAAAAGCAAAAAATTTCAGAATTGCACCGTGCAATGTGGAGATATTACTGTTTGTGCATTTACAATATTCATTGATTTTTGCCATTGAAAAACATGTTTTTCATATACCAGAAATGTTTGAAGCTACTGACTGAATGAAAGCAGCTGGCATCTCACTCTCTTTGAATCTTCTTTATCATGCTAGGATTAACAGGAAAAAGCTAAAAATTTCAGAATTGCACCGTGCAATGTGGAGATATTACTGTTTGTGCATTTACAATATTCATTGATTTTTGCCATTGAAAAACATGTTTTTCATATACCAGAAATGTTTGAAGCTGACTGAATGAAAGGAGCTGGCATCTCACTCTCTTTGAATCTTCTTTATCATGCTAGGATTAGCAGGAAAAAGCAAAAAATTTCAGAATTGCACCTTGCAATGTGGAGATATTACTGTTTGTGCATTTACAATATTCATTGATTTTTGCCATTGAAAAACATGTTTTTCATATACCAGAAATGTTTGAAGCTACTGACTGAATGAAAGGAGCTGGCATCTCACTCTCTTTGAATCTTCTTTATCATGCTAGGATTAACAGGAAAAAGCTAAAAATTTCAGAATTGCACCGTGCAATGTGGAGATATTACTGTTTGTGCATTTACAATATTCATTGATTTTTGCCATTGAAAAACATGTTTTTCATATACCAGAAATGTTTGAAGCTACTGACTGAATGAAAGGAGCTGGCATCTCACTCTCTTTGAATCTTCTTTATCATGCTAGGATTAGCAGGAAAAAGCAAAAAATTTCAGAATTGCACCTTGCAATGTGGAGATATTACTGTTTGTGCATTTACAATATTCATTGATTTTTGCCATTGAAAAACATGTTTTTCATATACCAGAAATGTTTGAAGCTACTGACTGAATGAAAGGAGCTGGCATCTCACTCTCTTTGAATCTTCTTTATCATGCTAGGATTAACAGGAAAAAGCAAAAAATTTCAGAATTGCACCTTGCAATGTGGAGATTACTGTTTGTGCATTTACAATATTCATTGATTTTTGCCATTGAAAAACATGTTTTTAATATACCAGAAATGTTTGAAGCTACTGACTGAATGAAAGGAGCTGGCATCTCACTCTCTTTGAATCTTCATCATGCTAGGATTAACAGGAAAAAGCTAAAAATTTCAGAATTGCACCGTGCAATGTGGAGATATTACTGTTTGTGCATTTACAATATTCATTGATTTTTGCCATTGAAAAACATGTTTTTCATATACCAGAAATGTTTGAAGCTACTGACTGAATGAAAGGAGCTGGCATCTCACTCTCTTTGAATCTTCTTTATCATGCTAGGATTAGCAGGAAAAAGCAAAAAATTTCAGAATTGCACCTTGCAATGTGGAGATATTACTGTTTGTGCATTTACAATATTCATTGATTTTTGCCATTGAAAAACATGTTTTTCATATACCAGAAATGTTTGAAGCTACTGACTGAATGAAAGGAGCTGGCATCTCACTCTCTTTGAATCTTCTTTATCATGCTAGGATTAACAGGAAAAAGCAAAAAATTTCAGAATTGCACCTTGCAATGTGGAAATTACTGTTTGTGCATTTACAATATTCATTGATTTTTGCCATTGAAAAACATGTTTTTAATATACCAGAAATGTTTGAAGCTACTGACTGAATGAAAGGAGCTGGCATCTCACTCTCTTTGAATCTTCTTTATCATGCTAGGATTAGCAGGAAAAAGCAAAAAATTTCAGAATTGCACCTTGCAATGTGGAGATATTACTGTTTGTGCATTTACAATATTCATTGATTTTTGCCATTGAAAAACATGTTTTTCATATACCAGAAATGTTTGAAGCTACTGACTGAATGAAAGGAGCTGGCATCTCACTCTCTTTGAATCTTCTTTATCATGCTAGGATTAACAGGAAAAAGCAAAAAATTTCAGAATTGCACCTTGCAATGTGGAGATATTACTGTTTGTGCATTTACAATATTCATTGATTTTTGCCATTGAAAAACGTTTTTAATATACCAGAAATGTTTGAAGCTACTGACTGAATGAAAGGAGCTGGCATCTCACTCTCTTTGAATCTTCTTTATCATGCTAGGATTAACAGGAAAAAGCTAAAAATTTCAGAATTGCACCGTGCAATGTGGAGATATTACTGTTTGTGCATTTACAATATTCATTGATTTTTGCCATTGTAAAACGTTTTTCATATACCAGAAATGTTTGAAGCTACTGACTGAATGAAAGGAGCTGGCATCTCACTCTCTTTGAATCTTCTTTATCATGCTAGGATTAACAGGAAAAAGCTAAAAATTTCAGAATTGCACCGTGCAATGTGGAGATATTACTGTTTGTGCATTTACAATATTCATTGATTTTTGCCATTGAAAAACATGTTTTTCATATACCAGAAATGTTTGAAGCTACTGACTGAATGAAAGGAGCTGGCATCTCACTCTCTTTGAATCTTCTTTATCATGCTAGGATTAGCAGGAAAAAGCAAAAAATTTCAGAATTGCACCTTGCAATGTGGAGATATTACTGTTTGTGCATTTACAATATTCATTGATTTTTGCCATTGAAAAACATGTTTTTCATATACCAGAAATGTTTGAAGCTACTGACTGAATGAAAGGAGCTGGCATCTCACTCTCTTTGAATCTTCTTTATCATGCTAGGATTAACAGGAAAAAGCAAAAAATTTCAGAATTGCACCTTGCAATGTGGAGATTACTGTTTGTGCATTTACAATATTCATTGATTTTTGCCATTGAAAAACATGTTTTTAATATACCAGAAATGTTTGAAGCTACTGACTGAATGAAAGGAGCTGGCATCTCACTCTCTTTGAATCTTCATCATGCTAGGATTAACAGGAAAAAGCTAAAAATTTCAGAATTGCACCGTGCAATGTGGAGATATTACTGTTTGTGCATTTACAATATTCATTGATTTTTGCCATTGAAAAACATGTTTTTCATATACCAGAAATGTTTGAAGCTACTGACTGAATGAAAGGAGCTGGCATCTCACTCTCTTTGAATCTTCTTTATCATGCTAGGATTAGCAGGAAAAAGCAAAAAATTTCAGAATTGCACCTTGCAATGTGGAGATATTACTGTTTGTGCATTTACAATATTCATTGATTTTTGCCATTGAAAAACATGTTTTTCATATACCAGAAATGTTTGAAGCTACTGACTGAATGAAAGGAGCTGGCATCTCACTCTCTTTGAATCTTCTTTATCATGCTAGGATTAACAGGAAAAAGCAAAAAATTTCAGAATTGCACCTTGCAATGTGGAGATTACTGTTTGTGCATTTACAATATTCATTGATTTTTGCCATTGAAAAACATGTTTTTAATATACCAGAAATGTTTGAAGCTACTGACTGAATGAAAGGAGCTGGCATCTCACTCTCTTTGAATCTTCTTTATCATGCTAGGATTAGCAGGAAAAAGCAAAAAATTTCAGAATTGCACCTTGCAATGTGGAGATATTACTGTTTGTGCATTTACAATATTCATTGATTTTTGCCATTGAAAAACATGTTTTTCATATACCAGAAATGTTTGAAGCTACTGACTGAATGAAAGGAGCTGGCATCTCACTCTCTTTGAATCTTCTTTATCATGCTAGGATTAACAGGAAAAAGCAAAAAATTTCAGAATTGCACCTTGCAATGTGGAGATATTACTGTTTGTGCATTTACAATATTCATTGATTTTTGCCATTGAAAAACGTTTTTAATATACCAGAAATGTTTGAAGCTACTGACTGAATGAAAGGAGCTGGCATCTCACTCTCTTTGAATCTTCTTTATCATGCTAGGATTAACAGGAAAAAGCTAAAAATTTCAGAATTGCACCGTGCAATGTGGAGATATTACTGTTTGTGCATTTACAATATTCATTGATTTTTGCCATTGTAAAACGTTTTTCATATACCAGAAATGTTTGAAGCTACTGACTGAATGAAAGGAGCTGGCATCTCACTCTCTTTGAATCTTCTTTATCATGCTAGGATTAACAGGAAAAAGCAAAAAATTTCAGAATTGCACCTTGCAATGTGGAGATATTACTGTTTGTGCATTTACAATATTCATTGATTTTTGCCATTGAAAAACATGTTTTTCATATACCAGAAATGTTTGAAGCTACTGACTGAATGAAAGGAGCTGGCATCTCACTCTCTTTGAATCTTCTTTATCATGCTAGGATTAACAGGAAAAAGCAAAAAATTTCAGAATTGCACCGTGCAATGTGGAGATATTACTGTTTGTGCATTTACAATATTCATTGATTTTTGCCATTGAAAAACATGTTTTTCATATACCAGAAATGTTTGAAGCTACTGACTGAATGAAAGCAGCTGGCATCTCACTCTCTTTGAATCTTCTTTATCATGCTAGGATTAACAGGAAAAAGCTAAAAATTTCAGAATTGCACCGTGCAATGTGGAGATATTACTGTTTGTGCATTTACAATATTCATTGATTTTTGCCATTGAAAAACATGTTTTTCATATACCAGAAATGTTTGAAGCTGACTGAATGAATGGAGCTGGCATCTCACTCTCTTTGAATCTTCTTTATCATGCTAGGATTAGCAGGAAAAAGCAAAAAATTTCAGAATTGCACCTTGCAATGTGGAGATATTACTGTTTGTGCATTTACAATATTCATTGATTTTTGCCATTGAAAAACATGTTTTTCATATACCAGAAATGTTTGAAGCTACTGACTGAATGAAAGGAGCTGGCATCTCACTCTCTTTGAATCTTCTTTATCATGCTAGGATTAACAGGAAAAAGCTAAAAATTTCAGAATTGCACCGTGCAATGTGGAGATATTACTGTTTGTGCATTTACAATATTCATTGATTTTTGCCATTGAAAAACATGTTTTTCATATACCAGAAATGTTTGAAGCTACTGACTGAATGAAAGGAGCTGGCATCTCACTCTCTTTGAATCTTCTTTATCATGCTAGGATTAGCAGGAAAAAGCAAAAAATTTCAGAATTGCACCTTGCAATGTGGAGATATTACTGTTTGTGCATTTACAATATTCATTGATTTTTGCCATTGAAAAACATGTTTTTCATATACCAGAAATGTTTGAAGCTACTGACTGAATGAAAGGAGCTGGCATCTCACTCTCTTTGAATCTTCTTTATCATGCTAGGATTAACAGGAAAAAGCAAAAAATTTCAGAATTGCACCTTGCAATGTGGAGATTACTGTTTGTGCATTTACAATATTCATTGATTTTTGCCATTGAAAAACATGTTTTTAATATACCAGAAATGTTTGAAGCTACTGACTGAATGAAAGGAGCTGGCATCTCACTCTCTTTGAATCTTCATCATGCTAGGATTAACAGGAAAAAGCTAAAAATTTCAGAATTGCACCGTGCAATGTGGAGATATTACTGTTTGTGCATTTACAATATTCATTGATTTTTGCCATTGAAAAACATGTTTTTCATATACCAGAAATGTTTGAAGCTACTGACTGAATGAAAGGAGCTGGCATCTCACTCTCTTTGAATCTTCTTTATCATGCTAGGATTAGCAGGAAAAAGCAAAAAATTTCAGAATTGCACCTTGCAATGTGGAGATATTACTGTTTGTGCATTTACAATATTCATTGATTTTTGCCATTGAAAAACGTTTTTCATATACCAGAAATGTTTGAAGCTACTGACTGAATGAAAGGAGCTGGCATCTCACTCTCTTTGAATCTTCTTTATCATGCTAGGATTAACAGGAAAAAGCTAAAAATTTCAGAATTGCACCGTGCAATGTGGAGATATTACTGTTTGTGCATTTACAATATTCATTGATTTTTGCCATTGAAAAACATGTTTTTCATATACCAGAAATGTTTGAAGCTACTGACTGAATGAAAGGAGCTGGCATCTCACTCTCTTTGAATCTTCTTTATCATGCTAGGATTAGCAGGAAAAAGCAAAAAATTTCAGAATTGCACCTTGCAATGTGGAGATATTACTGTTTGTGCATTTACAATATTCATTGATTTTTGCCATTGAAAAACATGTTTTTCATATACCAGAAATGTTTGAAGCTACTGACTGAATGAAAGGAGCTGGCATCTCACTCTCTTTGAATCTTTATCATGCTAGGATTAACAGGAAAAAGCTAAAAATTTCAGAATTGCACCATGCAATGTGGAGATATTACTGTTTGTGCATTTACAATATTCATTGATTTTTGCCATTGAAAAACATGTTTTTCATATACCAGAAATGTTTGAAGCTACTGACTGAATGAAAGGAGCTGGCATCTCACTCTCTTTGAATCTTCTTTATCATGCTAGGATTAGCAGGAAAAAGCAAAAAATTTCAGAATTGCACCTTGCAATGTGGAGATATTACTGTTTGTGCATTTACAATATTCATTGATTTTTGCCATTGAAAAACATGTTTTTCATATACCAGAAATGTTTGAAGCTACTGACTGAATGAAAGGAGCTGGCATCTCACTCTCTTTGAATCTTCTTTATCATGCTAGGATTAACAGGAAAAAGCTAAAAATTTCAGAATTGCACCGTGCAATGTGGAGATATTACTGTTTGTGCATTTACAATATTCATTGATTTTTGCCATTGAAAAACGTTTTTCATATACCAGAAATGTTTGAAGCTTCTGACTGAATGAAAGGAGCTGGCATCTCACTCTCTTTGAATCTTCTTTATCATGCTAGGATTAGCAGGAAAAAGCAAAAAATTTCAGAATTGCACCTTGCAATGTGGAGATATTACTGTTTGTGCATTTACAATATTCATTGATTTTTGCCATTGAAAAACATGATTTTCATATACCAGAAATGTTTGAAGCTACTGACTGAATGAAAGGAGCTGGCATCTCACTCTCTTTGAATCTTCTTTATCATGCTAGGATTAACAGGAAAAAGCTAAAAATTTCAGAATTGCACTGTGCAATGTGGAGATATTACTGTTTGTGCATTTACAATATTCATTGATTTTTGCCATTGAAAAACATGTTTTTCATATACCAGAAATGTTTGAAGCTACTGACTGAATGAAAGGAGCTGGCATCTCACTCTCTTTGAATCTTCTTTATCATGCTAGGATTAGCAGGAAAAAGCAAAAAATTTCAGAATTGCACCTTGCAATGTGGAGATATTACTGTTTGTGCATTTACAATATTCATTGATTTTTGCCATTGAAAAACATGTTTTTCATATACCAGAAATGTTTGAAGCTACTGACTGAATGAAAGGAGCTGGCATCTGACTCTCTTTGAATCTTCTTTATCATGCTAGGATTAACAGGAAAAAGCAAAAAATTTCAGAATTGCACCTTGCAATGTGGAGATATTACTGTTTGTGCATTTAGAATATTCATTGATTTTTGCCATTGAAAAACATGTTTTTCATATACCAGAAATGTTTGAAGCTACTGACTGAATGAAAGGAGCTGGCATCTCACTCTCTTTGAATCTTCTTTATCATGCTTGGATTAGCAGGAAAAAGCAAAAAATTTCAGAATTGCACCTTGCAATGTGGAGATATTACTGTTTGTGCATTTACAATATTCATTGATTTTTGCCATTGAAAAACATGTTTTTCATATACCAGAAATGTTTGAAGCTACTGACTGAATGAAAGGAGCTGGCATCTCACTCTCTTTGAATCTTCTTTATCATGCTAGGATTAACAGGAAAAAGCTAAAAATTTCAGAATTGCACCGTGCAATGTGGAGATATTACTGTTTGTGCATTTACAATATTCATTGATTTTTGCCATTGAAAAACATGTTTTTCATATACCAGAAATGTTTGAAGCTACTGACTGAATGAAAGGAGCTGGCATCTCACACTCTTTGAATCTTCTTTATCATGCTAGGATTAGCAGGAAAAAGCAAAAAATTTCAGAATTGCACCTTGCAATGTGGAGATATTACTGTTTGTGCATTTAGAATATTCATTGATTTTTGCCATTGAAAAACATGTTTTTCATATACCAGAAATGTTTGAAGCTACTGACTGAATGAAAGGAGCTGGCATCTCACTCTCTTTGAATCTTCTTTATCATGCTAGGATTAGCAGGAAAAAGCAAAAAATTTCAGAATTGCACCTTGCAATGTGGAGATATTACTGTTTGTGCATTTACAATATTCATTGATTTTTGCCATTGAAAAACATGTTTTTCATATACCAGAAATGTTTGAAGCTACTGACTGAATGAAAGGAGCTGGCATCTGACTCTCTTTGAATCTTCTTTATCATGCTAGGATTAACAGGAAAAAGCTAAAAATTTCAGAATTGCACCGTGCAATGTGGAGATATTACTGTTTGTGCATTTACAATATTCATTGATTTTTGCCATTGAAAAACATGTTTTTCATATACCAGAAATGTTTGAAGCTACTGACTGAATGAAAGGAGCTGGCATCTCACTCTCTTTGAATCTTCTTTATCATGCTAGGATTAGCAGGAAAAAGCAAAAAATTTCAGAATTGCACCTTGCAATGTGGAGATATTACTGTTTGTGCATTTACAATATTCATTGATTTTTGCCATTGAAAAACATGTTTTTCATATACCAGAAATGTTTGAAGCTACTGACTGAATGAAAGGAGCTGGCATCTCACTCTCTTTGAATCTTCTTTATCATGCTAGGATTAACAGGAAAAAGCTAAAAATTTCAGAATTGCACCGTGCAATGTGGAGATATTACTGTTTGTGCATTTACAATATTCATTGATTTTTGCCATTGAAAAACATGTTTTTCATATACCAGAAATGTTTGAAGCTACTGACTGAATGAAAGGAGCTGGCATCTCACTCTCTTTGAATCTTCTTTATCATGCTAGGATTAGCAGGAAAAAGCAAAAAATTTCAGAATTGCACCTTGCAATGTGGAGATATTACTGTTTGTGCATTTACAATATTCATTGATTTTTGCCATTGAAAAACATGTTTTTCATATACCAGAAATGTTTGAAGCTACTGACTGAATGAAAGGAGCTGGCATCTCACTCTCTTTGAATCTTCTTTATCATGCTAGGATTAGCAGGAAAAAGCAAAAAATTTCAGAATTGCACCTTGCAATGTGGAGATATTACTGTTTGTGCATTTACAATATTCATTGATTTTTGCCAGTGAAAAACATGTTTTTCATATACCAGAAATGTTTGAAGCTACTGACTGAATGAAAGGAGCTGGCATCTCACTCTCTTTGAATCTTCTTTATCATGCTAGGATTAACAGGAAAAAGCAAAAAATTTCAGAATTGCACCTTGCAATGTGGAGATATTACTGTTTGTGCATTTACAATATTCATTGATTTTTGCCATTGAAAAACATGTTTTTCATATACCAGAAATGTTTGAAGCTACTGACTGAATGAAAGGAGCTGGCATCTCACTCTCTTTGAATCTTCTTTATCATGCTAGGATTAACAGGAAAAAGCTAAAAAATTCAGAATTGCACCGTGCAATGTGGAGATATTACTGTTTGTGCATTTACAATATTCATTGATTTTTGCCATTGAAAAACATGTTTTTCATATACCAGAAATGTTTGAAGCTACTGACTGAATGAAAGGAGCTGGCATCTCACTCTCTTTGAATCTTCTTTATCATGCTAGGATTAGCAGGAAAAAGCAAAAAATTTCAGAATTGCACCTTGCAATGTGGAGATATTACTGTTTGTGCATTTACAATATTCATTGATTTTTGCCATTGAAAAACATGTTTTTCATATACCAGAAATGTTTGAAGCTACTGACTGAATGAAAGGAGCTGGCATCTCACTCTCTTTGAATCTTCTTTATCATGCTAGGATTAACAGGAAAAAGCTAAAAATTTCAGAATTGCACCGTGCAATGTGGAGATATTACTGTTTGTGCATTTACAATATTCATTGATTTTTGCCATTGAAAAACGTTTTTCATATACCAGAAATGTTTGAAGCTTCTGACTGAATGAAAGGAGCTGGCATCTCACTCTCTTTGAATCTTCTTTATCATGCTAGGATTAGCAGGAAAAAGCAAAAAATTTCAGAATTGCACCTTGCAATGTGGAGATATTACTGTTTGTGCATTTACAATATTCATTGATTTTTGCCATTGAAAAACATGATTTTCATATACCAGAAATGTTTGAAGCTACTGACTGAATGAAAGGAGCTGGCATCTCACTCTCTTTGAATCTTCTTTATCATGCTAGGATTAACAGGAAAAAGCTAAAAATTTCAGAATTGCACTGTGCAATGTGGAGATATTACTGTTTGTGCATTTACAATATTCATTGATTTTTGCCATTGAAAAACATGTTTTTCATATACCAGAAATGTTTGAAGCTACTGACTGAATGAAAGGAGCTGGCATCTCACTCTCTTTGAATCTTCTTTAGCATGCTAGGATTAGCAGGAAAAAGCAAAAAATTTCAGAATTGCACCTTGCAATGTGGAGATATTACTGTTTGTGCATTTACAATATTCATTGATTTTTGCCATTGAAAAACATGTTTTTCATATACCAGAAATGTTTGAAGCTACTGACTGAATGAAAGGAGCTGGCATCTGACTCTCTTTGAATCTTCTTTATCATGCTAGGATTAACAGGAAAAAGCAAAAAATTTCAGAATTGCACCTTGCAATGTGGAGATATTACTGTTTGTGCATTTAGAATATTCATTGATTTTTGCCATTGAAAAACATGTTTTTCATATACCAGAAATGTTTGAAGCTACTGACTGAATGAAAGGAGCTGGCATCTCACTCTCTTTGAATCTTCTTTATCATGCTTGGATTAGCAGGAAAAAGCAAAAAATTTCAGAATTGCACCTTGCAATGTGGAGATATTACTGTTTGTGCATTTACAATATTCATTGATTTTTGCCATTGAAAAACATGTTTTTCATATACCAGAAATGTTTGAAGCTACTGACTGAATGAAAGGAGCTGGCATCTCACTCTCTTTGAATCTTCTTTATCATGCTAGGATTAACAGGAAAAAGCTAAAAATTTCAGAATTGCACCGTGCAATGTGGAGATATTACTGTTTGTGCATTTACAATATTCATTGATTTTTGCCATTGAAAAACATGTTTTTCATATACCAGAAATGTTTGAAGCTACTGACTGAATGAAAGGAGCTGGCATCTCACACTCTTTGAATCTTCTTTATCATGCTAGGATTAGCAGGAAAAAGCAAAAAATTTCAGAATTGCACCTTGCAATGTGGAGATATTACTGTTTGTGCATTTACAATATTCATTGATTTTTGCCATTGAAAAACGTTTTTCATATACCAGAAATGTTTGAAGCTACTGACTGAATGAAAGGAGCTGGCATCTCACTCTCTTTGAATCTTCTTTATCATGCTAGGATTAGCAGGAAAAAGCAAAAAATTTCAGAATTGCACCTTGCAATGTGGAGATATTACTGTTTGTGCATTTACAATATTCATTGATTTTTGCCATTGAAAAACATGTTTTTCATATACCAGAAATGTTTGAAGCTACTGACTGAATGAAAGGAGCTGGCATCTCACTCTCTTTGAATCTTCTTTATCATGCTAGGATTAACAGGAAAAAGCTAAAAATTTCAGAATTGCACCGTGCAATGTGGAGATATTACTGTTTGTGCATTTACAATATTCATTGATTTTTGCCATTGTAAAACGTTTTTTATATACCAGAAATGTTTGAAGCTACTGACTGAATGAAAGGAGCTGGCATCTCACTCTCTTTGAATCTTCTTTATCATGCTAGGATTAACAGGAAAAAGCAAAAAATTTCAGAATTGCACCTTGCAATGTGGAGATATTACTGTTTGTGCATTTACAATATTCATTGATTTTTGCCATTGTAAAACGTTTTTCATATACCAGAAATGTTTGAAGCTACTGACTGAATGAAAGGAGCTGGCATCTCACTCTCTTTGAATCTTCTTTATCATGCTAGGATTAACAGGAAAAAGCAAAAAATTTCAGAATTGCACCTTGCAATGTGGAGATATTACTGTTTGTGCATTTACAATATTCATTGATTTTTGCCATTGAAAAACATGTTTTTCATATACCAGAAATGTTTGAAGCTACTGACTGAATGAAAGGAGCTGGCATCTCACTCTCTTTGAATCTTCTTTATCATGCTAGGATTAACAGGAAAAAGCAAAAAATTTCAGAATTGCACCGTGCAATGTGGAGATATTACTGTTTGTGCATTTACAATATTCATTGATTTTTGCCATTGAAAAACATGTTTTTCATATACCAGAAATGTTTGAAGCTACTGACTGAATGAAAGGAGCTGGCATCTCACTCTCTTTGAATCTTCTTTATCATGCTAGGATTAACAGGAAAAAGCTAAAAATTTCAGAATTGCACCGTGCAATGTGGAGATATTACTGTTTGTGCATTTACAATATTCATTGATTTTTGCCATTGAAAAACATGTTTTTCATATACCAGAAATGTTTGAAGCTACTGACTGAATGAAAGGAGCTGGCATCTCACTCTCTTTGAATCTTCTTTATCATGCTAGGATTAGCAGGAAAAAGCAAAAAATTTCAGAATTGCACCTTGCAATGTGGAGATATTACTGTTTGTGCATTTACAATATTCATTGATTTTTGCCATTGAAAAACATGTTTTTCATATACCAGAAATGTTTGAAGCTACTGACTGAATGAAAGGAGCTGGCATCTCACTCTCTTTGAATCTTCTTTATCATGCTAGGATTAACAGGAAAAAGCAAAAAATTTCAGAATTGCACCTTGCAATGTGGAGATATTACTGTTTGTGCATTTACAATATTCATTGATTTTTGCCATTGAAAAACGTTTTTAATATACCAGAAATGTTTGAAGCTACTGACTGAATGAAAGGAGCTGGCATCTCACTCTCTTTGAATCTTCTTTATCATGCTAGGATTAACAGGAAAAAGCTAAAAATTTCAGAATTGCACCGTGCAATGTGGAGATATTACTGTTTGTGCATTTACAATATTCATTGATTTTTGCCATTGTAAAACGTTTTTCATATACCAGAAATGTTTGAAGCTACTGACTGAATGAAAGGAGCTGGCATCTCACTCTCTTTGAATCTTCTTTATCATGCTAGGATTAACAGGAAAAAGCAAAAAATTTCAGAATTGCACCTTGCAATGTGGAGATATTACTGTTTGTGCATTTACAATATTCATTGATTTTTGCCATTGAAAAACATGTTTTTCATATACCAGAAATGTTTGAAGCTACTGACTGAATGAAAGGAGCTGGCATCTCACTCTCTTTGAATCTTCTTTATCATGCTAGGATTAACAGGAAAAAGCAAAAAATTTCAGAATTGCACCGTGCAATGTGGAGATATTACTGTTTGTGCATTTACAATATTCATTGATTTTTGCCATTGAAAAACATGTTTTTCATATACCAGAAATGTTTGAAGCTACTGACTGAATGAAAGCAGCTGGCATCTCACTCTCTTTGAATCTTCTTTATCATGCTAGGATTAACAGGAAAAAGCTAAAAATTTCAGAATTGCACCGTGCAATGTGGAGATATTACTGTTTGTGCATTTACAATATTCATTGATTTTTGCCATTGAAAAACATGTTTTTCATATACCAGAAATGTTTGAAGCTGACTGAATGAAAGGAGCTGGCATCTCACTCTCTTTGAATCTTCTTTATCATGCTAGGATTAGCAGGAAAAAGCAAAAAATTTCAGAATTGCACCTTGCAATGTGGAGATATTACTGTTTGTGCATTTACAATATTCATTGATTTTTGCCATTGAAAAACATGTTTTTCATATACCAGAAATGTTTGAAGCTACTGACTGAATGAAAGGAGCTGGCATCTCACTCTCTTTGAATCTTCTTTATCATGCTAGGATTAACAGGAAAAAGCTAAAAATTTCAGAATTGCACCGTGCAATGTGGAGATATTACTGTTTGTGCATTTACAATATTCATTGATTTTTGCCATTGAAAAACATGTTTTTCATATACCAGAAATGTTTGAAGCTACTGACTGAATGAAAGGAGCTGGCATCTCACTCTCTTTGAATCTTCTTTATCATGCTAGGATTAGCAGGAAAAAGCAAAAAATTTCAGAATTGCACCTTGCAATGTGGAGATATTACTGTTTGTGCATTTACAATATTCATTGATTTTTGCCATTGAAAAACATGTTTTTCATATACCAGAAATGTTTGAAGCTACTGACTGAATGAAAGGAGCTGGCATCTCACTCTCTTTGAATCTTCTTTATCATGCTAGGATTAACAGGAAAAAGCAAAAAATTTCAGAATTGCACCTTGCAATGTGGAGATATTACTGTTTGTGCATTTACAATATTCATTGATTTTTGCCATTGAAAAACATGTTTTTCATATACCAGAAATGTTTGAAGCTACTGACTGAATGAAAGGAGCTGGCATCTCACTCTCTTTGAATCTTCTTTATCATGCTAGGATTAACAGGAAAAAGCAAAAAATTTCAGAATTTCACCGTGCAATGTGGAGATATTACTGTTTGTGCATTTACAATATTCATTGATTTTTGCCATTGAAAAACATGTTTTTCATATACCAGAAATGTTTGAAGCTACTGACTGAATGAAAGGAGCTGGCATCTCACTCTCTTTGAATCTTCTTTATCATGCTAGGATTAACAGGAAAAAGCTAAAAATTTCAGAATTGCACCGTGCAATGTGGAGATATTACTGTTTGTGCATTTACAATATTCATTGATTTTTGCCATTGAAAAACATGTTTTTCATATACCAGAAATGTTTGAAGCTACTGACTGAATGAAAGGAGCTGGCATCTCACTCTCTTTGAATCTTCTTTATCATGCTAGGATTAGCAGGAAAAAGCAAAAAATTTCAGAATTGCACCTTGCAATGTGGAGATATTACTGTTTGTGCATTTACAATATTCATTGATTTTTGCCATTGAAAAACATGTTTTTCATATACCAGAAATGTTTGAAGCTACTGACTGAATGAAAGGAGCTGGCATCTCACTCTCTTTGAATCTTCTTTATCATGCTAGGATTAACAGGAAAAAGCTAAAAATTTCAGAATTGCACCGTGCAATGTGGAGATATTACTGTTTGTGCATTTACAATATTCATTGATTTTTGCCATTGAAAAACATGTTTTTCATATACCAGAAATGTTTGAAGCTACTGACTGAATGAAAGGAGCTGGCATCTCACTCTCTTTGAATCTTCTTTATCATGCTAGGATTAGCAGGAAAAAGCAAAAAATTTCAGAATTGCACCTTGCAATGTGGAGATATTACTGTTTGTGCATTTACAATATTCATTGATTTTTGCCATTGAAAAACATGTTTTTCATATACCAGAAATGTTTGAAGCTACTGACTGAATGAAAGGAGCTGGCATCTCACTCTCTTTGAATCTTCTTTATCATGCTAGGATTAACAGGAAAAAGCAAAAAATTTCAGAATTGCACCTTGCAATGTGGAGATATTACTGTTTGTGCATTTACAATATTCATTGATTTTTGCCATTGAAAAACGTTTTTAATATACCAGAAATGTTTGAAGCTACTGACTGAATGAAAGGAGCTGGCATCTCACTCTCTTTGAATCTTCTTTATCATGCTAGGATTAACAGGAAAAAGCTAAAAATTTCAGAATTGCACCGTGCAATGTGGAGATATTACTGTTTGTGCATTTACAATATTCATTGATTTTTGCCATTGTAAAACGTTTTTCATATACCAGAAATGTTTGAAGCTACTGACTGAATGAAAGGAGCTGGCATCTCACTCTCTTTGAATCTTCTTTATCATGCTAGGATTAACAGGAAAAAGCAAAAAATTTCAGAATTGCACCTTGCAATGTGGAGATATTACTGTTTGTGCATTTACAATATTCATTGATTTTTGCCATTGAAAAACATGTTTTTCATATACCAGAAATGTTTGAAGCTACTGACTGAATGAAAGGAGCTGGCATCTCACTCTCTTTGAATCTTCTTTATCATGCTAGGATTAACAGGAAAAAGCAAAAAATTTCAGAATTGCACCGTGCAATGTGGAGATATTACTGTTTGTGCATTTACAATATTCATTGATTTTTGCCATTGAAAAACATGTTTTTCATATACCAGAAATGTTTGAAGCTACTGACTGAATGAAAGCAGCTGGCATCTCACTCTCTTTGAATCTTCTTTATCATGCTAGGATTAACAGGAAAAAGCTAAAAATTTCAGAATTGCACCGTGCAATGTGGAGATATTACTGTTTGTGCATTTACAATATTCATTGATTTTTGCCATTGAAAAACATGTTTTTCATATACCAGAAATGTTTGAAGCTGACTGAATGAAAGGAGCTGGCATCTCACTCTCTTTGAATCTTCTTTATCATGCTAGGATTAGCAGGAAAAAGCAAAAAATTTCAGAATTGCACCTTGCAATGTGGAGATATTACTGTTTGTGCATTTACAATATTCATTGATTTTTGCCATTGAAAAACATGTTTTTCATATACCAGAAATGTTTGAAGCTACTGACTGAATGAAAGGAGCTGGCATCTCACTCTCTTTGAATCTTCTTTATCATGCTAGGATTAACAGGAAAAAGCTAAAAATTTCAGAATTGCACCGTGCAATGTGGAGATATTACTGTTTGTGCATTTACAATATTCATTGATTTTTGCCATTGAAAAACATGTTTTTCATATACCAGAAATGTTTGAAGCTACTGACTGAATGAAAGGAGCTGGCATCTCACTCTCTTTGAATCTTCTTTATCATGCTAGGATTAGCAGGAAAAAGCAAAAAATTTCAGAATTGCACCTTGCAATGTGGAGATATTACTGTTTGTGCATTTACAATATTCATTGATTTTTGCCATTGAAAAACATGTTTTTCATATACCAGAAATGTTTGAAGCTACTGACTGAATGAAAGGAGCTGGCATCTCACTCTCTTTGAATCTTCTTTATCATGCTAGGATTAACAGGAAAAAGCAAAAAATTTCAGAATTGCACCTTGCAATGTGGAGATATTACTGTTTGTGCATTTACAATATTCATATTTTTGCCATTGAAAAACATGTTTTTAATATACCAGAAATGTTTGAAGCTACTGACTGAATGAAAGGAGCTGGCATCTCACTCTCTTTGAATCTTCTTTATCATGCTAGGATTAACAGGAAAAAGCTAAAAATTTCAGAATTGCACCGTGCAATGTGGAGATATTACTGTTTGTGCATTTACAATATTCATTGATTTTTGCCATTGAAAAACATGTTTTTCATATACCAGAAATGTTTGAAGCTACTGACTGAATGAAAGGAGCTGGCATCTCACTCTCTTTGAATCTTCTTTATCATGCTAGGATTAGCAGGAAAAAGCAAAAAATTTCAGAATTGCACCTTGCAATGTGGAGATATTACTGTTTGTGCATTTACAATATTCATTGATTTTTGCCATTGAAAAACGTTTTTCATATACCAGAAATGTTTGAAGCTACTGACTGAATGAAAGGAGCTGGCATCTCACTCTCTTTGAATCTTCTTTATCATGCTAGGATTAACAGGAAAAAGCTAAAAATTTCAGAATTGCACCGTGCAATGTGGAGATATTACTGTTTGTGCATTTACAATATTCATTGATTTTTGCCATTGAAAAACATGTTTTTCATATACCAGAAATGTTTGAAGCTACTGACTGAATGAAAGGAGCTGGCATCTCACTCTCTTTGAATCTTCTTTATCATGCTAGGATTAGCAGGAAAAAGCAAAAAATTTCAGAATTGCACCTTGCAATGTGGAGATATTACTGTTTGTGCATTTACAATATTCATTGATTTTTGCCATTGAAAAACATGATTTTCATATACCAGAAATGTTTGAAGCTACTGACTGAATGAAAGGAGCTGGCATCTCACTCTCTTTGAATCTTCTTTATCATGCTAGGATTAACAGGAAAAAGCTAAAAATTTCAGAATTGCACTGTGCAATGTGGAGATATTACTGTTTGTGCATTTACAATATTCATTGATTTTTGCCATTGAAAAACATGTTTTTCATATACCAGAAATGTTTGAAGCTACTGACTGAATGAAAGGAGCTGGCATCTCACTCTCTTTGAATCTTCTTTAGCATGCTAGGATTAGCAGGAAAAAGCAAAAAATTTCAGAATTGCACCTTGCAATGTGGAGATATTACTGTTTGTGCATTTACAATATTCATTGATTTTTGCCATTGAAAAACATGTTTTTCATATACCAGAAATGTTTGAAGCTACTGACTGAATGAAAGGAGCTGGCATCTGACTCTCTTTGAATCTTCTTTATCATGCTAGGATTAACAGGAAAAAGCAAAAAATTTCAGAATTGCACCTTGCAATGTGGAGATATTACTGTTTGTGCATTTAGAATATTCATTGATTTTTGCCATTGAAAAACATGTTTTTCATATACCAGAAATGTTTGAAGCTACTGACTGAATGAAAGGAGCTGGCATCTCACTCTCTTTGAATCTTCTTTATCATGCTTGGATTAGCAGGAAAAAGCAAAAAATTTCAGAATTGCACCTTGCAATGTGGAGATATTACTGTTTGTGCATTTACAATATTCATTGATTTTTGCCATTGAAAAACATGTTTTTCATATACCAGAAATGTTTGAAGCTACTGACTGAATGAAAGGAGCTGGCATCTCACTCTCTTTGAATCTTCTTTATCATGCTAGGATTAACAGGAAAAAGCTAAAAATTTCAGAATTGCACCGTGCAATGTGGAGATATTACTGTTTGTGCATTTACAATATTCATTGATTTTTGCCATTGAAAAACATGTTTTTCATATACCAGAAATGTTTGAAGCTACTGACTGAATGAAAGGAGCTGGCATCTCACACTCTTTGAATCTTCTTTATCATGCTAGGATTAGCAGGAAAAAGCAAAAAATTTCAGAATTGCACCTTGCAATGTGGAGATATTACTGTTTGTGCATTTACAATATTCATTGATTTTTGCCATTGAAAAACGTTTTTCATATACCAGAAATGTTTGAAGCTACTGACTGAATGAAAGGAGCTGGCATCTCACTCTCTTTGAATCTTCTTTATCATGCTAGGATTAGCAGGAAAAAGCAAAAAATTTCAGAATTGCACCTTGCAATGTGGAGATATTACTGTTTGTGCATTTACAATATTCATTGATTTTTGCCATTGAAAAACATGTTTTTCATATACCAGAAATGTTTGAAGCTACTGACTGAATGAAAGGAGCTGGCATCTCACTCTCTTTGAATCTTCTTTATCATGCTAGGATTAACAGGAAAAAGCTAAAAATTTCAGAATTGCACTGTGCAATGTGGAGATATTACTGTTTGTGCATTTACAATATTCATTGATTTTTGCCATTGAAAAACATGTTTTTCATATACCAGAAATGTTTGAAGCTACTGACTGAATGAAAGGAGCTGGCATCTCACTCTCTTTGAATCTTCTTTAGCATGCTAGGATTAGCAGGAAAAAGCAAAAAATTTCAGAATTGCACCTTGCAATGTGGAGATATTACTGTTTGTGCATTTACAATATTCATTGATTTTTGCCATTGAAAAACATGTTTTTCATATACCAGAAATGTTTGAAGCTACTGACTGAATGAAAGGAGCTGGCATCTGACTCTCTTTGAATCTTCTTTATCATGCTAGGATTAACAGGAAAAAGCAAAAAATTTCAGAATTGCACCTTGCAATGTGGAGATATTACTGTTTGTGCATTTAGAATATTCATTGATTTTTGCCATTGAAAAACATGTTTTTCATATACCAGAAATGTTTGAAGCTACTGACTGAATGAAAGGAGCTGGCATCTCACTCTCTTTGAATCTTCTTTATCATGCTTGGATTAGCAGGAAAAAGCAAAAAATTTCAGAATTGCACCTTGCAATGTGGAGATATTACTGTTTGTGCATTTACAATATTCATTGATTTTTGCCATTGAAAAACATGTTTTTCATATACCAGAAATGTTTGAAGCTACTGACTGAATGAAAGGAGCTGGCATCTCACTCTCTTTGAATCTTCTTTATCATGCTAGGATTAACAGGAAAAAGCTAAAAATTTCAGAATTGCACCGTGCAATGTGGAGATATTACTGTTTGTGCATTTACAATATTCATTGATTTTTGCCATTGAAAAACATGTTTTTCATATACCAGAAATGTTTGAAGCTACTGACTGAATGAAAGGAGCTGGCATCTCACTCTCTTTGAATCTTCTTTATCATGCTAGGATTAACAGGAAAAAGCAAAAAATTTCAGAATTGCACCGTGCAATGTGGAGATATTACTGTTTGTGCATTTACAATATTCATTGATTTTTGCCATTGAAAAACATGTTTTTCATATACCAGAAATGTTTGAAGCTACTGACTGAATGAAAGCAGCTGGCATCTCACTCTCTTTGAATCTTCTTTATCATGCTAGGATTAACAGGAAAAAGCTAAAAATTTCAGAATTGCACCGTGCAATGTGGAGATATTACTGTTTGTGCATTTACAATATTCATTGATTTTTGCCATTGAAAAACATGTTTTTCATATACCAGAAATGTTTGAAGCTGACTGAATGAAAGGAGCTGGCATCTCACTCTCTTTGAATCTTCTTTATCATGCTAGGATTAGCAGGAAAAAGCAAAAAATTTCAGAATTGCACCTTGCAATGTGGAGATATTACTGTTTGTGCATTTACAATATTCATTGATTTTTGCCATTGAAAAACATGTTTTTCATATACCAGAAATGTTTGAAGCTACTGACTGAATGAAAGGAGCTGGCATCTCACTCTCTTTGAATCTTCTTTATCATGCTAGGATTAACAGGAAAAAGCTAAAAATTTCAGAATTGCACCGTGCAATGTGGAGATATTACTGTTTGTGCATTTACAATATTCATTGATTTTTGCCATTGAAAAACATGTTTTTCATATACCAGAAATGTTTGAAGCTACTGACTGAATGAAAGGAGCTGGCATCTCACTCTCTTTGAATCTTCTTTATCATGCTAGGATTAGCAGGAAAAAGCAAAAAATTTCAGAATTGCACCTTGCAATGTGGAGATATTACTGTTTGTGCATTTACAATATTCATTGATTTTTGCCATTGAAAAACATGTTTTTCATATACCAGAAATGTTTGAAGCTACTGACTGAATGAAAGGAGCTGGCATCTCACTCTCTTTGAATCTTATCATGCTAGGATTAACAGGAAAAAGCAAAAAATTTCAGAATTGCACCTTGCAATGTGGAGATATTACTGTTTGTGCATTTACAATATTCATTGATTTTTGCCATTGAAAAACATGTTTTTAATATACCAGAAATGTTTGAAGCTACTGACTGAATGAAAGGAGCTGGCATCTCACTCTCTTTGAATCTTCTTTATCATGCTAGGATTAACAGGAAAAAGCTAAAAATTTCAGAATTGCACCGTGCAATGTGGAGATATTACTGTTTGTGCATTTACAATATTCATTGATTTTTGCCATTGAAAAACATGTTTTTCATATACCAGAAATGTTTGAAGCTACTGACTGAATGAAAGGAGCTGGCATCTCACTCTCTTTGAATCTTCTTTATCATGCTAGGATTAGCAGGAAAAAGCAAAAAATTTCAGAATTGCACCTTGCAATGTGGAGATATTACTGTTTGTGCATTTACAATATTCATTGATTTTTGCCATTGAAAAACGTTTTTCATATACCAGAAATGTTTGAAGCTACTGACTGAATGAAAGGAGCTGGCATCTCACTCTCTTTGAATCTTCTTTATCATGCTAGGATTAACAGGAAAAAGCTAAAAATTTCAGAATTGCACCGTGCAATGTGGAGATATTACTGTTTGTGCATTTACAATATTCATTGATTTTTGCCATTGAAAAACATGTTTTTCATATACCAGAAATGTTTGAAGCTACTGACTGAATGAAAGGAGCTGGCATCTCACTCTCTTTGAATCTTCTTTATCATGCTAGGATTAGCAGGAAAAAGCAAAAAATTTCAGAATTGCACCTTGCAATGTGGAGATATTACTGTTTGTGCATTTACAATATTCATTGATTTTTGCCATTGAAAAACATGATTTTCATATACCAGAAATGTTTGAAGCTACTGACTGAATGAAAGGAGCTGGCATCTCACTCTCTTTGAATCTTCTTTATCATGCTAGGATTAACAGGAAAAAGCTAAAAATTTCAGAATTGCACTGTGCAATGTGGAGATATTACTGTTTGTGCATTTACAATATTCATTGATTTTTGCCATTGAAAAACATGTTTTTCATATACCAGAAATGTTTGAAGCTACTGACTGAATGAAAGGAGCTGGCATCTCACTCTCTTTGAATCTTCTTTAGCATGCTAGGATTAGCAGGAAAAAGCAAAAAATTTCAGAATTGCACCTTGCAATGTGGAGATATTACTGTTTGTGCATTTACAATATTCATTGATTTTTGCCATTGAAAAACATGTTTTTCATATACCAGAAATGTTTGAAGCTACTGACTGAATGAAAGGAGCTGGCATCTGACTCTCTTTGAATCTTCTTTATCATGCTAGGATTAACAGGAAAAAGCAAAAAATTTCAGAATTGCACCTTGCAATGTGGAGATATTACTGTTTGTGCATTTAGAATATTCATTGATTTTTGCCATTGAAAAACATGTTTTTCATATACCAGAAATGTTTGAAGCTACTGACTGAATGAAAGGAGCTGGCATCTCACTCTCTTTGAATCTTCTTTATCATGCTTGGATTAGCAGGAAAAAGCAAAAAATTTCAGAATTGCACCTTGCAATGTGGAGATATTACTGTTTGTGCATTTACAATATTCATTGATTTTTGCCATTGAAAAACATGTTTTTCATATACCAGAAATGTTTGAAGCTACTGACTGAATGAAAGGAGCTGGCATCTCACTCTCTTTGAATCTTCTTTATCATGCTAGGATTAACAGGAAAAAGCTAAAAATTTCAGAATTGCACCGTGCAATGTGGAGATATTACTGTTTGTGCATTTACAATATTCATTGATTTTTGCCATTGAAAAACATGTTTTTCATATACCAGAAATGTTTGAAGCTACTGACTGAATGAAAGGAGCTGGCATCTCACACTCTTTGAATCTTCTTTATCATGCTAGGATTAGCAGGAAAAAGCAAAAAATTTCAGAATTGCACCTTGCAATGTGGAGATATTACTGTTTGTGCATTTACAATATTCATTGATTTTTGCCATTGAAAAACGTTTTTCATATACCAGAAATGTTTGAAGCTACTGACTGAATGAAAGGAGCTGGCATCTCACTCTCTTTGAATCTTCTTTATCATGCTAGGATTAGCAGGAAAAAGCAAAAAATTTCAGAATTGCACCTTGCAATGTGGAGATATTACTGTTTGTGCATTTACAATATTCATTGATTTTTGCCATTGAAAAACATGTTTTTCATATACCAGAAATGTTTGAAGCTACTGACTGAATGAAAGGAGCTGGCATCTCACTCTCTTTGAATCTTCTTTATCATGCTAGGATTAACAGGAAAAAGCTAAAAATTTCAGAATTGCACTGTGCAATGTGGAGATATTACTGTTTGTGCATTTACAATATTCATTGATTTTTGCCATTGAAAAACATGTTTTTCATATACCAGAAATGTTTGAAGCTACTGACTGAATGAAAGGAGCTGGCATCTCACTCTCTTTGAATCTTCTTTAGCATGCTAGGATTAGCAGGAAAAAGCAAAAAATTTCAGAATTGCACCTTGCAATGTGGAGATATTACTGTTTGTGCATTTACAATATTCATTGATTTTTGCCATTGAAAAACATGTTTTTCATATACCAGAAATGTTTGAAGCTACTGACTGAATGAAAGGAGCTGGCATCTGACTCTCTTTGAATCTTCTTTATCATGCTAGGATTAACAGGAAAAAGCAAAAAATTTCAGAATTGCACCTTGCAATGTGGAGATATTACTGTTTGTGCATTTAGAATATTCATTGATTTTTGCCATTGAAAAACATGTTTTTCATATACCAGAAATGTTTGAAGCTACTGACTGAATGAAAGGAGCTGGCATCTCACTCTCTTTGAATCTTCTTTATCATGCTTGGATTAGCAGGAAAAAGCAAAAAATTTCAGAATTGCACCTTGCAATGTGGAGATATTACTGTTTGTGCATTTACAATATTCATTGATTTTTGCCATTGAAAAACATGTTTTTCATATACCAGAAATGTTTGAAGCTACTGACTGAATGAAAGGAGCTGGCATCTCACTCTCTTTGAATCTTCTTTATCATGCTAGGATTAACAGGAAAAAGCTAAAAATTTCAGAATTGCACCGTGCAATGTGGAGATATTACTGTTTGTGCATTTACAATATTCATTGATTTTTGCCATTGAAAAACATGTTTTTCATATACCAGAAATGTTTGAAGCTACTGACTGAATGAAAGGAGCTGGCATCTCACACTCTTTGAATCTTCTTTATCATGCTAGGATTAGCAGGAAAAAGCAAAAAATTTCAGAATTGCACCTTGCAATGTGGAGATATTACTGTTTGTGCATTTACAATATTCATTGATTTTTCCATTGAAAAACGTTTTTCATATACCAGAAATGTTTGAAGCTACTGACTGAATGAAAGGAGCTGGCATCTCACTCTCTTTGAATCTTCTTTATCATGCTAGGATTAGCAGGAAAAAGCAAAAAATTTCAGAATTGCACCTTGCAATGTGGAGATATTACTGTTTGTGCATTTACAATATTCATTGATTTTTGCCATTGAAAAACATGTTTTTCATATACCAGAAATGTTTGAAGCTACTGACTGAATGAAAGGAGCTGGCATCTCACTCTCTTTGAATCTTCTTTATCATGCTAGGATTAACAGGAAAAAGCTAAAAATTTCAGAATTGCACCGTGCAATGTGGAGATATTACTGTTTGTGCATTTACAATATTCATTGATTTTTGCCATTGTAAAACGTTTTTCATATACCAGAAATGTTTGAAGCTACTGACTGAATGAAAGGAGCTGGCATCTCACTCTCTTTGAATCTTCTTTATCATGCTAGGATTAACAGGAAAAAGCAAAAAATTTCAGAATTGCACCTTGCAATGTGGAGATATTACTGTTTGTGCATTTACAATATTCATTGATTTTTGCCATTGAAAAACATGTTTTTCATATACCAGAAATGTTTGAAGCTACTGACTGAATGAAAGGAGCTGGCATCTCACTCTCTTTGAATCTTCTTTATCATGCTAGGATTAACAGGAAAAAGCAAAAAATTTCAGAATTTCACCGTGCAATGTGGAGATATTACTGTTTGTGCATTTACAATATTCATTGATTTTTGCCATTGAAAAACATGTTTTTCATATACCAGAAATGTTTGAAGCTACTGACTGAATGAAAGGAGCTGGCATCTCACTCTCTTTGAATCTTCTTTATCATGCTAGGATTAACAGGAAAAAGCTAAAAATTTCAGAATTGCACCGTGCAATGTGGAGATATTACTGTTTGTGCATTTACAATATTCATTGATTTTTGCCATTGAAAAACATGTTTTTCATATACCAGAAATGTTTGAAGCTACTGACTGAATGAAAGGAGCTGGCATCTCACTCTCTTTGAATCTTCTTTATCATGCTAGGATTAGCAGGAAAAAGCAAAAAATTTCAGAATTGCACCTTGCAATGTGGAGATATTACTGTTTGTGCATTTACAATATTCATTGATTTTTGCCATTGAAAAACATGTTTTTCATATACCAGAAATGTTTGAAGCTACTGACAATGAAAGGAGCTGGCATCTCACTCTCTTTGAATCTTCTTTATCATGCTAGGATTAACAGGAAAAAGCTAAAAATTTCAGAATTGCACCGTGCAATGTGGAGATATTACTGTTTGTGCATTTACAATATTCATTGATTTTTGCCATTGAAAAACATGTTTTTCATATACCAGAAATGTTTGAAGCTACTGACTGAATGAAAGGAGCTGGCATCTCACTCTCTTTGAATCTTCTTTATCATGCTAGGATTAGCAGGAAAAAGCAAAAAATTTCAGAATTGCACCTTGCAATGTGGAGATATTACTGTTTGTGCATTTACAATATTCATTGATTTTTGCCATTGAAAAACATGTTTTTCATATACCAGAAATGTTTGAAGCTACTGACTGAATGAAAGGAGCTGGCATCTCACTCTCTTTGAATCTTCTTTATCATGCTAGGATTAACAGGAAAAAGCAAAAAATTTCAGAATTGCACCTTGCAATGTGGAGATATTACTGTTTGTGCATTTACAATATTCATTGATTTTTGCCATTGAAAAACGTTTTTAATATACCAGAAATGTTTGAAGCTACTGACTGAATGAAAGGAGCTGGCATCTCACTCTCTTTGAATCTTCTTTATCATGCTAGGATTAACAGGAAAAAGCTAAAAATTTCAGAATTGCACCGTGCAATGTGGAGATATTACTGTTTGTGCATTTACAATATTCATTGATTTTTGCCATTGTAAAACGTTTTTCATATACCAGAAATGTTTGAAGCTACTGACTGAATGAAAGGAGCTGGCATCTCACTCTCTTTGAATCTTCTTTATCATGCTAGGATTAACAGGAAAAAGCAAAAAATTTCAGAATTGCACCTTGCAATGTGGAGATATTACTGTTTGTGCATTTACAATATTCATTGATTTTTGCCATTGAAAAACATGTTTTTCATATACCAGAAATGTTTGAAGCTACTGACTGAATGAAAGGAGCTGGCATCTCACTCTCTTTGAATCTTCTTTATCATGCTAGGATTAACAGGAAAAAGCAAAAAATTTCAGAATTGCACCGTGCAATGTGGAGATATTACTGTTTGTGCATTTACAATATTCATTGATTTTTGCCATTGAAAAACATGTTTTTCATATACCAGAAATGTTTGAAGCTACTGACTGAATGAAAGCAGCTGGCATCTCACTCTCTTTGAATCTTCTTTATCATGCTAGGATTAACAGGAAAAAGCTAAAAATTTCAGAATTGCACCGTGCAATGTGGAGATATTACTGTTTGTGCATTTACAATATTCATTGATTTTTGCCATTGAAAAACATGTTTTTCATATACCAGAAATGTTTGAAGCTGACTGAATGAAAGGAGCTGGCATCTCACTCTCTTTGAATCTTCTTTATCATGCTAGGATTAGCAGGAAAAAGCAAAAAATTTCAGAATTGCACCTTGCAATGTGGAGATATTACTGTTTGTGCATTTACAATATTCATTGATTTTTGCCATTGAAAAACATGTTTTTCATATACCAGAAATGTTTGAAGCTACTGACTGAATGAAAGGAGCTGGCATCTCACTCTCTTTGAATCTTCTTTATCATGCTAGGATTAACAGGAAAAAGCTAAAAATTTCAGAATTGCACCGTGCAATGTGGAGATATTACTGTTTGTGCATTTACAATATTCATTGATTTTTGCCATTGAAAAACATGTTTTTCATATACCAGAAATGTTTGAAGCTACTGACTGAATGAAAGGAGCTGGCATCTCACTCTCTTTGAATCTTCTTTATCATGCTAGGATTAGCAGGAAAAAGCAAAAAATTTCAGAATTGCACCTTGCAATGTGGAGATATTACTGTTTGTGCATTTACAATATTCATTGATTTTTGCCATTGAAAAACATGTTTTTCATATACCAGAAATGTTTGAAGCTACTGACTGAATGAAAGGAGCTGGCATCTCACTCTCTTTGAATCTTCTTTATCATGCTAGGATTAACAGGAAAAAGCAAAAAATTTCAGAATTGCACCTTGCAATGTGGAGATATTACTGTTTGTGCATTTACAATATTCATTGATTTTTGCCATTGAAAAACATGTTTTTAATATACCAGAAATGTTTGAAGCTACTGACTGAATGAAAGGAGCTGGCATCTCACTCTCTTTGAATCTTCTTTATCATGCTAGGATTAACAGGAAAAAGCTAAAAATTTCAGAATTGCACCGTGCAATGTGGAGATATTACTGTTTGTGCATTTACAATATTCATTGATTTTTGCCATTGAAAAACATGTTTTTCATATACCAGAAATGTTTGAAGCTACTGACTGAATGAAAGGAGCTGGCATCTCACTCTCTTTGAATCTTCTTTATCATGCTAGGATTAGCAGGAAAAAGCAAAAAATTTCAGAATTGCACCTTGCAATGTGGAGATATTACTGTTTGTGCATTTACAATATTCATTGATTTTTGCCATTGAAAAACGTTTTTCATATACCAGAAATGTTTGAAGCTACTGACTGAATGAAAGGAGCTGGCATCTCACTCTCTTTGAATCTTCTTTATCATGCTAGGATTAACAGGAAAAAGCTAAAAATTTCAGAATTGCACCGTGCAATGTGGAGATATTACTGTTTGTGCATTTACAATATTCATTGATTTTTGCCATTGAAAAACATGTTTTTCATATACCAGAAATGTTTGAAGCTACTGACTGAATGAAAGGAGCTGGCATCTCACTCTCTTTGAATCTTCTTTATCATGCTAGGATTAGCAGGAAAAAGCAAAAAATTTCAGAATTGCACCTTGCAATGTGGAGATATTACTGTTTGTGCATTTACAATATTCATTGATTTTTGCCATTGAAAAACATGATTTTCATATACCAGAAATGTTTGAAGCTACTGACTGAATGAAAGGAGCTGGCATCTCACTCTCTTTGAATCTTCTTTATCATGCTAGGATTAACAGGAAAAAGCTAAAAATTTCAGAATTGCACTGTGCAATGTGGAGATATTACTGTTTGTGCATTTACAATATTCATTGATTTTTGCCATTGAAAAACATGTTTTTCATATACCAGAAATGTTTGAAGCTACTGACTGAATGAAAGGAGCTGGCATCTCACTCTCTTTGAATCTTCTTTAGCATGCTAGGATTAGCAGGAAAAAGCAAAAAATTTCAGAATTGCACCTTGCAATGTGGAGATATTACTGTTTGTGCATTTACAATATTCATTGATTTTTGCCATTGAAAAACATGTTTTTCATATACCAGAAATGTTTGAAGCTACTGACTGAATGAAAGGAGCTGGCATCTGACTCTCTTTGAATCTTCTTTATCATGCTAGGATTAACAGGAAAAAGCAAAAAATTTCAGAATTGCACCTTGCAATGTGGAGATATTACTGTTTGTGCATTTAGAATATTCATTGATTTTTGCCATTGAAAAACATGTTTTTCATATACCAGAAATGTTTGAAGCTACTGACTGAATGAAAGGAGCTGGCATCTCACTCTCTTTGAATCTTCTTTATCATGCTTGGATTAGCAGGAAAAAGCAAAAAATTTCAGAATTGCACCTTGCAATGTGGAGATATTACTGTTTGTGCATTTACAATATTCATTGATTTTTGCCATTGAAAAACATGTTTTTCATATACCAGAAATGTTTGAAGCTACTGACTGAATGAAAGGAGCTGGCATCTCACTCTCTTTGAATCTTCTTTATCATGCTAGGATTAACAGGAAAAAGCTAAAAATTTCAGAATTGCACCGTGCAATGTGGAGATATTACTGTTTGTGCATTTACAATATTCATTGATTTTTGCCATTGAAAAACATGTTTTTCATATACCAGAAATGTTTGAAGCTACTGACTGAATGAAAGGAGCTGGCATCTCACACTCTTTGAATCTTCTTTATCATGCTAGGATTAGCAGGAAAAAGCAAAAAATTTCAGAATTGCACCTTGCAATGTGGAGATATTACTGTTTGTGCATTTACAATATTCATTGATTTTTGCCATTGAAAAACGTTTTTCATATACCAGAAATGTTTGAAGCTACTGACTGAATGAAAGGAGCTGGCATCTCACTCTCTTTGAATCTTCTTTATCATGCTAGGATTAGCAGGAAAAAGCAAAAAATTTCAGAATTGCACCTTGCAATGTGGAGATATTACTGTTTGTGCATTTACAATATTCATTGATTTTTGCCATTGAAAAACATGTTTTTCATATACCAGAAATGTTTGAAGCTACTGACTGAATGAAAGGAGCTGGCATCTCACTCTCTTTGAATCTTCTTTATCATGCTAGGATTAACAGGAAAAAGCTAAAAATTTCAGAATTGCACCGTGCAATGTGGAGATATTACTGTTTGTGCATTTACAATATTCATTGATTTTTGCCATTGTAAAACGTTTTTCATATACCAGAAATGTTTGAAGCTACTGACTGAATGAAAGGAGCTGGCATCTCACTCTCTTTGAATCTTCTTTATCATGCTAGGATTAACAGGAAAAAGCAAAAAATTTCAGAATTGCACCTTGCAATGTGGAGATATTACTGTTTGTGCATTTACAATATTCATTGATTTTTGCCCTTGAAAAACATGTTTTTCATATACCAGAAATGTTTGAAGCTACTGACTGAATGAAAGGAGCTGGCATCTGACTCTCTTTGAATCTTCTTTATCATGCTAGGATTAACAGGAAAAAGCTAAAAATTTCAGAATTGCACCGTGCAATGTGGAGATATTACTGTTTGTGCATTTACAATATTCATTGATTTTTGCCATTGAAAAACATGTTTTTCATATACCAGAAATGTTTGAAGCTACTGACTGAATGAAAGGAGCTGGCATCTCACTCTCTTTGAATCTTCTTTATCATGCTAGGATTAGCAGGAAAAAGCAAAAAATTTCAGAATTGCACCTTGCAATGTGGAGATATTACTGTTTGTGCATTTACAATATTCATTGATTTTTGCCATTGAAAAACATGTTTTTCATATACCAGAAATGTTTGAAGCTACTGACTGAATGAAAGGAGCTGGCATCTCACTCTCTTTGAATCTTCTTTATCATGCTAGGATTAACAGGAAAAAGCTAAAAATTTCAGAATTGCACCGTGCAATGTGGAGATATTACTGTTTGTGCATTTACAATATTCATTGATTTTTGCCATTGAAAAACATGTTTTTCATATACCAGAAATGTTTGAAGCTACTGACTGAATGAAAGGAGCTGGCATCTCACTCTCTTTGAATCTTCTTTATCATGCTAGGATTAGCAGGAAAAAGCAAAAAATTTCAGAATTGCACCTTGCAATGTGGAGATATTACTGTTTGTGCATTTACAATATTCATTGATTTTTGCCATTGAAAAACATGTTTTTCATATACCAGAAATGTTTGAAGCTACTGACTGAATGAAAGGAGCTGGCATCTCACTCTCTTTGAATCTTCTTTATCATGCTAGGATTAGCAGGAAAAAGCAAAAAATTTCAGAATTGCACCTTGCAATGTGGAGATATTACTGTTTGTGCATTTACAATATTCATTGATTTTTGCCATTGAAAAACATGTTTTTCATATACCAGAAATGTTTGAAGCTACTGACTGAATGAAAGGAGCTGGCATCTCACTCTCTTTGAATCTTCTTTATCATGCTAGGATTAACAGGAAAAAGCAAAAAATTTCAGAATTGCACCTTGCAATGTGGAGATATTACTGTTTGTGCATTTACAATATTCATTGATTTTTGCCATTGAAAAACATGTTTTTCATATACCAGAAATGTTTGAAGCTACTGACTGAATGAAAGGAGCTGGCATCTCACTCTCTTTGAATCTTCTTTATCATGCTAGGATTAACAGGAAAAAGCTAAAAATTTCAGAATTGCACCGTGCAATGTGGAGATATTACTGTTTGTGCATTTACAATATTCATTGATTTTTGCCATTGAAAAACATGTTTTTCATATACCAGAAATGTTTGAAGCTACTGACTGAATGAAAGGAGCTGGCATCTCACTCTCTTTGAATCTTCTTTATCATGCTAGGATTAGCAGGAAAAAGCAAAAAATTTCAGAATTGCACCTTGCAATGTGGAGATATTACTGTTTGTGCATTTACAATATTCATTGATTTTTGCCATTGAAAAACATGTTTTTCATATACCAGAAATGTTTGAAGCTACTGACTGAATGAAAGGAGCTGGCATCTCACTCTCTTTGAATCTTCTTTATCATGCTAGGATTAACAGGAAAAAGCTAAAAATTTCAGAATTGCACCGTGCAATGTGGAGATATTACTGTTTGTGCATTTACAATATTCATTGATTTTTGCCATTGAAAAACATGTTTTTCATATACCAGAAATGTTTGAAGCTACTGACTGAATGAAAGGAGCTGGCATCTCACTCTCTTTGAATCTTCTTTATCATGCTAGGATTAGCAGGAAAAAGCAAAAAATTTCAGAATTGCACCTTGCAATGTGGAGATATTACTGTTTGTGCATTTACAATATTCATTGATTTTTGCCATTGAAAAACATGTTTTTCATATACCAGAAATGTTTGAAGCTACTGACTGAATGAAAGGAGCTGGCATCTCACTCTCTTTGAATCTTCTTTATCATGCTAGGATTAACAGGAAAAAGCTAAAAATTTCAGAATTGCACCGTGCAATGTGGAGATATTACTGTTTGTGCATTTACAATATTCATTGATTTTTGCCATTGAAAAACGTTTTTCATATACCAGAAATGTTTGAAGCTTCTGACTGAATGAAAGGAGCTGGCATCTCACTCTCTTTGAATCTTCTTTATCATGCTAGGATTAGCAGGAAAAAGCAAAAAATTTCAGAATTGCACCTTGCAATGTGGAGATATTACTGTTTGTGCATTTACAATATTCATTGATTTTTGCCATTGAAAAACATGATTTTCATATACCAGAAATGTTTGAAGCTACTGACTGAATGAAAGGAGCTGGCATCTCACTCTCTTTGAATCTTCTTTATCATGCTAGGATTAACAGGAAAAAGCTAAAAATTTCAGAATTGCACTGTGCAATGTGGAGATATTACTGTTTGTGCATTTACAATATTCATTGATTTTTGCCATTGAAAAACATGTTTTTCATATACCAGAAATGTTTGAAGCTACTGACTGAATGAAAGGAGCTGGCATCTCACTCTCTTTGAATCTTCTTTAGCATGCTAGGATTAGCAGGAAAAAGCAAAAAATTTCAGAATTGCACCTTGCAATGTGGAGATATTACTGTTTGTGCATTTACAATATTCATTGATTTTTGTCATTGAAAAACATGTTTTTCATATACCAGAAATGTTTGAAGCTACTGACTGAATGAAAGGAGCTGGCATCTGACTCTCTTTGAATCTTCTTTATCATGCTAGGATTAACAGGAAAAAGCAAAAAATTTCAGAATTGCACCTTGCAATGTGGAGATATTACTGTTTGTGCATTTAGAATATTCATTGATTTTTGCCATTGAAAAACATGTTTTTCATATACCAGAAATGTTTGAAGCTACTGACTGAATGAAAGGAGCTGGCATCTCACTCTCTTTGAATCTTCTTTATCATGCTTGGATTAGCAGGAAAAAGCAAAAAATTTCAGAATTGCACCTTGCAATGTGGAGATATTACTGTTTGTGCATTTACAATATTCATTGATTTTTGCCATTGAAAAACATGTTTTTCATATACCAGAAATGTTTGAAGCTACTGACTGAATGAAAGGAGCTGGCATCTCACTCTCTTTGAATCTTCTTTATCATGCTAGGATTAACAGGAAAAAGCTAAAAATTTCAGAATTGCACCGTGCAATGTGGAGATATTACTGTTTGTGCATTTACAATATTCATTGATTTTTGCCATTGAAAAACATGTTTTTCATATACCAGAAATGTTTGAAGCTACTGACTGAATGAAAGGAGCTGGCATCTCACACTCTTTGAATCTTCTTTATCATGCTAGGATTAGCAGGAAAAAGCAAAAAATTTCAGAATTGCACCTTGCAATGTGGAGATATTACTGTTTGTGCATTTACAATATTCATTGATTTTTGCCATTGAAAAACGTTTTTCATATACCAGAAATGTTTGAAGCTACTGACTGAATGAAAGGAGCTGGCATCTCACTCTCTTTGAATCTTCTTTATCATGCTAGGATTAGCAGGAAAAAGCAAAAAATTTCAGAATTGCACCTTGCAATGTGGAGATATTACTGTTTGTGCATTTACAATATTCATTGATTTTTGCCATTGAAAAACATGTTTTTCATATACCAGAAATGTTTGAAGCTACTGACTGAATGAAAGGAGCTGGCATCTCACTCTCTTTGAATCTTCTTTATCATGCTAGGATTAGCAGGAAAAAGCAAAAAATTTCAGAATTGCACCTTGCAATGTGGAGATATTACTGTTTGTGCATTTACAATATTCATTGATTTTTGCCATTGAAAAACATGTTTTTCATATACCAGAAATGTTTGAAGCTACTGACTGAATGAAAGGAGCTGGCATCTCACTCTCTTTGAATCTTCTTTATCATGCTAGGATTAACAGGAAAAAGCTAAAAATTTCAGAATTGCACCGTGCAATGTGGAGATATTACTGTTTGTGCATTTACAATATTCATTGATTTTTGCCATTGAAAAACATGTTTTTCATATACCAGAAATGTTTGAAGCTACTGACTGAATGAAAGGAGCTGGCATCTCACTCTCTTTGAATCTTCTTTATCATGCTAGGATTAGCAGGAAAAAGCAAAAAATTTCAGAATTGCACCTTGCAATGTGGAGATATTACTGTTTGTGCATTTACAATATTCATTGATTTTTGCCATTGAAAAACATGTTTTTCATATACCAGAAATGTTTGAAGCTACTGACTGAATGAAAGGAGCTGGCATCTCACTCTCTTTGAATCTTCTTTATCATGCTAGGATTAGCAGGAAAAAGCAAAAAATTTCAGAATTGCACCTTGCAATGTGGAGATATTACTGTTTGTGCATTTACAATATTCATTGATTTTTGCCATTGAAAAACATGTTTTTCATATACCAGAAATGTTTGAAGCTACTGACTGAATGAAAGGAGCTGGCATCTCACTCTCTTTGAATCTTCTTTATCATGCTAGGATTAACAGGAAAAAGCAAAAAATTTCAGAATTGCACCTTGCAATGTGGAGATATTACTGTTTGTGCATTTACAATATTCATTGATTTTTGCCATTGAAAAACATGTTTTTCATATACCAGAAATGTTTGAAGCTACTGACTGAATGAAAGGAGCTGGCATCTCACTCTCTTTGAATCTTCTTTATCATGCTAGGATTAACAGGAAAAAGCTAAAAATTTCAGAATTGCACCGTGCAATGTGGAGATATTACTGTTTGTGCATTTACAATATTCATTGATTTTTGCCATTGAAAAACATGTTTTTCATATACCAGAAATGTTTGAAGCTACTGACTGAATGAAAGGAGCTGGCATCTCACTCTCTTTGAATCTTCTTTATCATGCTAGGATTAGCAGGAAAAAGCAAAAAATTTCAGAATTGCACCTTGCAATGTGGAGATATTACTGTTTGTGCATTTACAATATTCATTGATTTTTGCCATTGAAAAACATGTTTTTCATATACCAGAAATGTTTGAAGCTACTGACTGAATGAAAGGAGCTGGCATCTCACTCTCTTTGAATCTTCTTTATCATGCTAGGATTAACAGGAAAAAGCTAAAAATTTCAGAATTGCACCGTGCAATGTGGAGATATTACTGTTTGTGCATTTACAATATTCATTGATTTTTGCCATTGAAAAACGTTTTTCATATACCAGAAATGTTTGAAGCTTCTGACTGAATGAAAGGAGCTGGCATCTCACTCTCTTTGAATCTTCTTTATCATGCTAGGATTAGCAGGAAAAAGCAAAAAATTTCAGAATTGCACCTTGCAATGTGGAGATATTACTGTTTGTGCATTTACAATATTCATTGATTTTTGCCATTGAAAAACATGATTTTCATATACCAGAAATGTTTGAAGCTACTGACTGAATGAAAGGAGCTGGCATCTCACTCTCTTTGAATCTTCTTTATCATGCTAGGATTAACAGGAAAAAGCTAAAAATTTCAGAATTGCACTGTGCAATGTGGAGATATTACTGTTTGTGCATTTACAATATTCATTGATTTTTGCCATTGAAAAACATGTTTTTCATATACCAGAAATGTTTGAAGCTACTGACTGAATGAAAGGAGCTGGCATCTCACTCTCTTTGAATCTTCTTTAGCATGCTAGGATTAGCAGGAAAAAGCAAAAAATTTCAGAATTGCACCTTGCAATGTGGAGATATTACTGTTTGTGCATTTACAATATTCATTGATTTTTGCCATTGAAAAACATGTTTTTCATATACCAGAAATGTTTGAAGCTACTGACTGAATGAAAGGAGCTGGCATCTGACTCTCTTTGAATCTTCTTTATCATGCTAGGATTAACAGGAAAAAGCAAAAAATTTCAGAATTGCACCTTGCAATGTGGAGATATTACTGTTTGTGCATTTAGAATATTCATTGATTTTTGCCATTGAAAAACATGTTTTTCATATACCAGAAATGTTTGAAGCTACTGACTGAATGAAAGGAGCTGGCATCTCACTCTCTTTGAATCTTCTTTATCATGCTTGGATTAGCAGGAAAAAGCAAAAAATTTCAGAATTGCACCTTGCAATGTGGAGATATTACTGTTTGTGCATTTACAATATTCATTGATTTTTGCCATTGAAAAACATGTTTTTCATATACCAGAAATGTTTGAAGCTACTGACTGAATGAAAGGAGCTGGCATCTCACTCTCTTTGAATCTTCTTTATCATGCTAGGATTAACAGGAAAAAGCTAAAAATTTCAGAATTGCACCGTGCAATGTGGAGATATTACTGTTTGTGCATTTACAATATTCATTGATTTTTGCCATTGAAAAACATGTTTTTCATATACCAGAAATGTTTGAAGCTACTGACTGAATGAAAGGAGCTGGCATCTCACACTCTTTGAATCTTCTTTATCATGCTAGGATTAGCAGGAAAAAGCAAAAAATTTCAGAATTGCACCTTGCAATGTGGAGATATTACTGTTTGTGCATTTACAATATTCATTGATTTTTGCCATTGAAAAACGTTTTTCATATACCAGAAATGTTTGAAGCTACTGACTGAATGAAAGGAGCTGGCATCTCACTCTCTTTGAATCTTCTTTATCATGCTAGGATTAGCAGGAAAAAGCAAAAAATTTCAGAATTGCACCTTGCAATGTGGAGATATTACTGTTTGTGCATTTACAATATTCATTGATTTTTGCCATTGAAAAACATGTTTTTCATATACCAGAAATGTTTGAAGCTACTGACTGAATGAAAGGAGCTGGCATCTCACTCTCTTTGAATCTTCTTTATCATGCTAGGATTAACAGGAAAAAGCTAAAAATTTCAGAATTGCACCGTGCAATGTGGAGATATTACTGTTTGTGCATTTACAATATTCATTGATTTTTGCCATTGTAAAACGTTTTTCATATACCAGAAATGTTTGAAGCTACTGACTGAATGAAAGGAGCTGGCATCTCACTCTCTTTGAATCTTCTTTATCATGCTAGGATTAACAGGAAAAAGCAAAAAATTTCAGAATTGCACCTTGCAATGTGGAGATATTACTGTTTGTGCATTTACAATATTCATTGATTTTTGCCATTGAAAAACATGTTTTTCATATACCAGAAATGTTTGAAGCTACTGACTGAATGAAAGGAGCTGGCATCTCACTCTCTTTGAATCTTCTTTATCATGCTAGGATTAACAGGAAAAAGCAAAAAATTTCAGAATTTCACCGTGCAATGTGGAGATATTACTGTTTGTGCATTTACAATATTCATTGATTTTTGCCATTGAAAAACATGTTTTTCATATACCAGAAATGTTTGAAGCTACTGACTGAATGAAAGGAGCTGGCATCTCACTCTCTTTGAATCTTCTTTATCATGCTAGGATTAACAGGAAAAAGCTAAAAATTTCAGAATTGCACCGTGCAATGTGGAGATATTACTGTTTGTGCATTTACAATATTCATTGATTTTTGCCATTGAAAAACATGTTTTTCATATACCAGAAATGTTTGAAGCTACTGACTGAATGAAAGGAGCTGGCATCTCACTCTCTTTGAATCTTCTTTATCATGCTAGGATTAGCAGGAAAAAGCAAAAAATTTCAGAATTGCACCTTGCAATGTGGAGATATTACTGTTTGTGCATTTACAATATTCATTGATTTTTGCCATTGAAAAACATGTTTTTCATATACCAGAAATGTTTGAAGCTACTGACAATGAAAGGAGCTGGCATCTCACTCTCTTTGAATCTTCTTTATCATGCTAGGATTAACAGGAAAAAGCTAAAAATTTCAGAATTGCACCGTGCAATGTGGAGATATTACTGTTTGTGCATTTACAATATTCATTGATTTTTGCCATTGAAAAACATGTTTTTCATATACCAGAAATGTTTGAAGCTACTGACTGAATGAAAGGAGCTGGCATCTCACTCTCTTTGAATCTTCTTTATCATGCTAGGATTAGCAGGAAAAAGCAAAAAATTTCAGAATTGCACCTTGCAATGTGGAGATATTACTGTTTGTGCATTTACAATATTCATTGATTTTTGCCATTGAAAAACATGTTTTTCATATACCAGAAATGTTTGAAGCTACTGACTGAATGAAAGGAGCTGGCATCTCACTCTCTTTGAATCTTCTTTATCATGCTAGGATTAACAGGAAAAAGCAAAAAATTTCAGAATTGCACCTTGCAATGTGGAGATATTACTGTTTGTGCATTTACAATATTCATTGATTTTTGCCATTGAAAAACGTTTTTAATATACCAGAAATGTTTGAAGCTACTGACTGAATGAAAGGAGCTGGCATCTCACTCTCTTTGAATCTTCTTTATCATGCTAGGATTAACAGGAAAAAGCTAAAAATTTCAGAATTGCACCGTGCAATGTGGAGATATTACTGTTTGTGCATTTACAATATTCATTGATTTTTGCCATTGTAAAACGTTTTTCATATACCAGAAATGTTTGAAGCTACTGACTGAATGAAAGGAGCTGGCATCTCACTCTCTTTGAATCTTCTTTATCATGCTAGGATTAACAGGAAAAAGCAAAAAATTTCAGAATTGCACCTTGCAATGTGGAGATATTACTGTTTGTGCATTTACAATATTCATTGATTTTTGCCATTGAAAAACATGTTTTTCATATACCAGAAATGTTTGAAGCTACTGACTGAATGAAAGGAGCTGGCATCTCACTCTCTTTGAATCTTCTTTATCATGCTAGGATTAACAGGAAAAAGCAAAAAATTTCAGAATTGCACCGTGCAATGTGGAGATATTACTGTTTGTGCATTTACAATATTCATTGATTTTTGCCATTGAAAAACATGTTTTTCATATACCAGAAATGTTTGAAGCTACTGACTGAATGAAAGCAGCTGGCATCTCACTCTCTTTGAATCTTCTTTATCATGCTAGGATTAACAGGAAAAAGCTAAAAATTTCAGAATTGCACCGTGCAATGTGGAGATATTACTGTTTGTGCATTTACAATATTCATTGATTTTTGCCATTGAAAAACATGTTTTTCATATACCAGAAATGTTTGAAGCTGACTGAATGAAAGGAGCTGGCATCTCACTCTCTTTGAATCTTCTTTATCATGCTAGGATTAGCAGGAAAAAGCAAAAAATTTCAGAATTGCACCTTGCAATGTGGAGATATTACTGTTTGTGCATTTACAATATTCATTGATTTTTGCCATTGAAAAACATGTTTTTCATATACCAGAAATGTTTGAAGCTACTGACTGAATGAAAGGAGCTGGCATCTCACTCTCTTTGAATCTTCTTTATCATGCTAGGATTAACAGGAAAAAGCAAAAAATTTCAGAATTGCACCGTGCAATGTGGAGATATTACTGTTTGTGCATTTACAATATTCATTGATTTTTGCCATTGAAAAACATGTTTTTCATATACCAGAAATGTTTGAAGCTACTGACTGAATGAAAGGAGCTGGCATCTCACTCTCTTTGAATCTTCTTTATCATGCTAGGATTAACAGGAAAAAGCAAAAAATTTCAGAATTGCACCTTGCAATGTGGAGATATTACTGTTTGTGCATTTACAATATTCATTGATTTTTGCCATTGAAAAACATGTTTTTAATATACCAGAAATGTTTGAAGCTACTGACTGAATGAAAGGAGCTGGCATCTCACTCTCTTTGAATCTTCTTTATCATGCTAGGATTAACAGGAAAAAGCTAAAAATTTCAGAATTGCACCGTGCAATGTGGAGATATTACTGTTTGTGCATTTACAATATTCATTGATTTTTGCCATTGAAAAACATGTTTTTCATATACCAGAAATGTTTGAAGCTACTGACTGAATGAAAGGAGCTGGCATCTCACTCTCTTTGAATCTTCTTTATCATGCTAGGATTAACAGGAAAAAGCTAAAAATTTCAGAATTGCACCGTGCAATGTGGAGATATTACTGTTTGTGCATTTACAATATTCATTGATTTTTGCCATTGAAAAACATGTTTTTCATATACCAGAAATGTTTGAAGCTGACTGAATGAAAGGAGCTGGCATCTCACTCTCTTTGAATCTTCTTTATCATGCTAGGATTAGCAGGAAAAAGCAAAAAATTTCAGAATTGCACCTTGCAATGTGGAGATATTACTGTTTGTGCATTTACAATATTCATTGATTTTTGCCATTGAAAAACATGTTTTTCATATACCAGAAATGTTTGAAGCTACTGACTGAATGAAAGGAGCTGGCATCTCACTCTCTTTGAATCTTCTTTATCATGCTAGGATTAACAGGAAAAAGCTAAAAATTTCAGAATTGCACCGTGCAATGTGGAGATATTACTGTTTGTGCATTTACAATATTCATTGATTTTTGCCATTGAAAAACATGTTTTTCATATACCAGAAATGTTTGAAGCTACTGACTGAATGAAAGGAGCTGGCATCTCACTCTCTTTGAATCTTCTTTATCATGCTAGGATTAGCAGGAAAAAGCAAAAAATTTCAGAATTGCACCTTGCAATGTGGAGATATTACTGTTTGTGCATTTACAATATTCATTGATTTTTGCCATTGAAAAACATGTTTTTCATATACCAGAAATGTTTGAAGCTACTGACTGAATGAAAGGAGCTGGCATCTCACTCTCTTTGAATCTTCTTTATCATGCTAGGATTAACAGGAAAAAGCAAAAAATTTCAGAATTGCACCTTGCAATGTGGAGATATTACTGTTTGTGCATTTACAATATTCATTGATTTTTGCCATTGAAAAACATGTTTTTAATATACCAGAAATGTTTGAAGCTACTGACTGAATGAAAGGAGCTGGCATCTCACTCTCTTTGAATCTTCTTTATCATGCTAGGATTAACAGGAAAAAGCTAAAAATTTCAGAATTGCACCGTGCAATGTGGAGATATTACTGTTTGTGCATTTACAATATTCATTGATTTTTGCCATTGAAAAACATGTTTTTCATATACCAGAAATGTTTGAAGCTACTGACTGAATGAAAGGAGCTGGCATCTCACTCTCTTTGAATCTTCTTTATCATGCTAGGATTAGCAGGAAAAAGCAAAAAATTTCAGAATTGCACCTTGCAATGTGGAGATATTACTGTTTGTGCATTTACAATATTCATTGATTTTTGCCATTGAAAAACGTTTTTCATATACCAGAAATGTTTGAAGCTACTGACTGAATGAAAGGAGCTGGCATCTCACTCTCTTTGAATCTTCTTTATCATGCTAGGATTAACAGGAAAAAGCTAAAAATTTCAGAATTGCACCGTGCAATGTGGAGATATTACTGTTTGTGCATTTACAATATTCATTGATTTTTGCCATTGAAAAACATGTTTTTCATATACCAGAAATGTTTGAAGCTACTGACTGAATGAAAGGAGCTGGCATCTCACTCTCTTTGAATCTTCTTTATCATGCTAGGATTAGCAGGAAAAAGCAAAAAATTTCAGAATTGCACCTTGCAATGTGGAGATATTACTGTTTGTGCATTTACAATATTCATTGATTTTTGCCATTGAAAAACATGATTTTCATATACCAGAAATGTTTGAAGCTACTGACTGAATGAAAGGAGCTGGCATCTCACTCTCTTTGAATCTTCTTTATCATGCTAGGATTAACAGGAAAAAGCAAAAAATTTCAGAATTGCACCTTGCAATGTGGAGATATTACTGTTTGTGCATTTACAATATTCATTGATTTTTGCCATTGAAAAACATGTTTTTCATATACCAGAAATGTTTGAAGCTACTGACTGAATGAAAGGAGCTGGCATCTGACTCTCTTTGAATCTTCTTTATCATGCTAGGATTAGCAGGAAAAAGCAAAAAATTTCAGAATTGCACCTTGCAATGTGGAGATATTACTGTTTGTGCATTTACAATATTCATTGATTTTTGCCATTGAAAAACGTTTTTCATATACCAGAAATGTTTGAAGCTACTGACTGAATGAAAGGAGCTGGCATCTCACTCTCTTTGAATCTTCTTTATCATGCTAGGATTAACAGGAAAAAGCTAAAAATTTCAGAATTGCACCGTGCAATGTGGAGATATTACTGTTTGTGCATTTACAATATTCATTGATTTTTGCCACTGAAAAACATGTTTTTCATATACCAGAAATGTTTGAAGCTACTGACTGAATGAAAGGAGCTGGCATCTCACTCTCTTTGAATCTTCTTTATCATGCTAGGATTAGCAGGAAAAAGCAAAAAATTTCAGAATTGCACCTTGCAATGTGGAGATATTACTGTTTGTGCATTTACAATATTCATTGATTTTTGCCATTGAAAAACATGATTTTCATATACCAGAAATGTTTGAAGCTACTGACTGAATGAAAGGAGCTGGCATCTCACTCTCTTTGAATCTTCTTTATCATGCTAGGATTAACAGGAAAAAGCAAAAAATTTCAGAATTGCACCTTGCAATGTGGAGATATTACTGTTTGTGCATTTACAATATTCATTGATTTTTGCCATTGAAAAACATGTTTTTCATATACCAGAAATGTTTGAAGCTACTGACTGAATGAAAGGAGCTGGCATCTGACTCTCTTTGAATCTTCTTTATCATGCTAGGATTAACAGGAAAAAGCAAAAAATTTCAGAATTGCACCTTGCAATGTGGAGATATTACTGTTTGTGCATTTAGAATATTCATTGATTTTTGCCATTGAAAAACATGTTTTTCATATACCAGAAATGTTTGAAGCTACTGACTGAATGAAAGGAGCTGGCATCTCACTCTCTTTGAATCTTCTTTATCATGCTTGGATTAGCAGGAAAAAGCAAAAAATTTCAGAATTGCACCTTGCAATGTGGAGATATTACTGTTTGTGCATTTACAATATTCATTGATTTTTGCCATTGAAAAACATGTTTTTCATATACCAGAAATGTTTGAAGCTACTGACTGAATGAAAGGAGCTGGCATCTCACTCTCTTTGAATCTTCTTTATCATGCTAGGATTAACAGGAAAAAGCTAAAAAATTTCAGAATTGCACCGTGCAATGTGGAGATATTACTGTTTGTGCATTTACAATATTCATTGATTTTTGCCATTGAAAAACATGTTTTTCATATACCAGAAATGTTTGAAGCTACTGACTGAATGAAAGGAGCTGGCATCTCACACTCTTTGAATCTTCTTTATCATGCTAGGATTAGCAGGAAAAAGCAAAAAATTTCAGAATTGCACCTTGCAATGTGGAGATATTACTGTTTGTGCATTTACAATATTCATTGATTTTTGCCATTGAAAAACGTTTTTCATATACCAGAAATGTTTGAAGCTACTGACTGAATGAAAGGAGCTGGCATCTCACTCTCTTTGAATCTTCTTTATCATGCTAGGATTAGCAGGAAAAAGCAAAAAATTTCAGAATTGCACCTTGCAATGTGGAGATATTACTGTTTGTGCATTTACAATATTCATTGATTTTTGCCATTGAAAAACATGTTTTTCATATACCAGAAATGTTTGAAGCTACTGACTGAATGAAAGGAGCTGGCATCTCACTCTCTTTGAATCTTCTTTATCATGCTAGGATTAACAGGAAAAAGCTAAAAATTTCAGAATTGCACCGTGCAATGTGGAGATATTACTGTTTGTGCATTTACAATATTCATTGATTTTTGCCATTGTAAAACGTTTTTCATATACCAGAAATGTTTGAAGCTACTGACTGAATGAAAGGAGCTGGCATCTCACTCTCTTTGAATCTTCTTTATCATGCTAGGATTAACAGGAAAAAGCAAAAAATTTCAGAATTGCACCTTGCAATGTGGAGATATTACTGTTTGTGCATTTACAATATTCATTGATTTTTGCCATTGAAAAACATGTTTTTCATATACCAGAAATGTTTGAAGCTACTGACTGAATGAAAGGAGCTGGCATCTCACTCTCTTTGAATCTTCTTTATCATGCTAGGATTAACAGGAAAAAGCAAAAAATTTCAGAATTTCACCGTGCAATGTGGAGATATTACTGTTTGTGCATTTACAATATTCATTGATTTTTGCCATTGAAAAACATGTTTTTCATATACCAGAAATGTTTGAAGCTACTGACTGAATGAAAGGAGCTGGCATCTCACTCTCTTTGAATCTTCTTTATCATGCTAGGATTAACAGGAAAAAGCTAAAAATTTCAGAATTGCACCGTGCAATGTGGAGATATTACTGTTTGTGCATTTACAATATTCATTGATTTTTGCCATTGAAAAACATGTTTTTCATATACCAGAAATGTTTGAAGCTACTGACTGAATGAAAGGAGCTGGCATCTCACTCTCTTTGAATCTTCTTTATCATGCTAGGATTAGCAGGAAAAAGCAAAAAATTTCAGAATTGCACCTTGCAATGTGGAGATATTACTGTTTGTGCATTTACAATATTCATTGATTTTTGCCATTGAAAAACATGTTTTTCATATACCAGAAATGTTTGAAGCTACTGACAATGAAAGGAGCTGGCATCTCACTCTCTTTGAATCTTCTTTATCATGCTAGGATTAACAGGAAAAAGCTAAAAATTTCAGAATTGCACCGTGCAATGTGGAGATATTACTGTTTGTGCATTTACAATATTCATTGATTTTTGCCATTGAAAAACATGTTTTTCATATACCAGAAATGTTTGAAGCTACTGACTGAATGAAAGGAGCTGGCATCTCACTCTCTTTGAATCTTCTTTATCATGCTAGGATTAGCAGGAAAAAGCAAAACATTTCAGAATTGCACCTTGCAATGTGGAGATATTACTGTTTGTGCATTTACAATATTCATTGATTTTTGCCATTGAAAAACATGTTTTTCATATACCAGAAATGTTTGAAGCTACTGACTGAATGAAAGGAGCTGGCATCTGACTCTCTTTGAATCTTCTTTATCATGCTAGGATTAACAGGAAAAAGCAAAAAATTTCAGAATTGCACCTTGCAATGTGGAGATATTACTGTTTGTGCATTTAGAATATTCATTGATTTTTGCCATTGAAAAACATGTTTTTCATATACCAGAAATGTTTGAAGCTACTGACTGAATGAAAGGAGCTGGCATCTCACTCTCTTTGAATCTTCTTTATCATGCTTGGATTAGCAGGAAAAAGCAAAAAATTTCAGAATTGCACCTTGCAATGTGGAGATATTACTGTTTGTGCATTTACAATATTCATTGATTTTTGCCATTGAAAAACATGTTTTTCATATACCAGAAATGTTTGAAGCTACTGACTGAATGAAAGGAGCTGGCATCTCACTCTCTTTGAATCTTCTTTATCATGCTAGGATTAACAGGAAAAAGCTAAAAATTTCAGAATTGCACCGTGCAATGTGGAGATATTACTGTTTGTGCATTTACAATATTCATTGATTTTTGCCATTGAAAAACATGTTTTTCATATACCAGAAATGTTTGAAGCTACTGACTGAATGAAAGGAGCTGGCATCTCACACTCTTTGAATCTTCTTTATCATGCTAGGATTAGCAGGAAAAAGCAAAAAATTTCAGAATTGCACCTTGCAATGTGGAGATATTACTGTTTGTGCATTTACAATATTCATTGATTTTTGCCATTGAAAAACGTTTTTCATATACCAGAAATGTTTGAAGCTACTGACTGAATGAAAGGAGCTGGCATCTCACTCTCTTTGAATCTTCTTTATCATGCTAGGATTAGCAGGAAAAAGCAAAAAATTTCAGAATTGCACCTTGCAATGTGGAGATATTACTGTTTGTGCATTTACAATATTCATTGATTTTTGCCATTGAAAAACATGTTTTTCATATACCAGAAATGTTTGAAGCTACTGACTGAATGAAAGGAGCTGGCATCTCACTCTCTTTGAATCTTCTTTATCATGCTAGGATTAACAGGAAAAAGCTAAAAATTTCAGAATTGCACCGTGCAATGTGGAGATATTACTGTTTGTGCATTTACAATATTCATTGATTTTTGCCATTGTAAAACGTTTTTCATATACCAGAAATGTTTGAAGCTACTGACTGAATGAAAGGAGCTGGCATCTCACTCTCTTTGAATCTTCTTTATCATGCTAGGATTAACAGGAAAAAGCAAAAAATTTCAGAATTGCACCTTGCAATGTGGAGATATTACTGTTTGTGCATTTACAATATTCATTGATTTTTGCCATTGAAAAACATGTTTTTCATATACCAGAAATGTTTGAAGCTACTGACTGAATGAAAGGAGCTGGCATCTCACTCTCTTTGAATCTTCTTTATCATGCTAGGATTAACAGGAAAAAGCAAAAAATTTCAGAATTTCACCGTGCAATGTGGAGATATTACTGTTTGTGCATTTACAATATTCATTGATTTTTGCCATTGAAAAACATGTTTTTCATATACCAGAAATGTTTGAAGCTACTGACTGAATGAAAGGAGCTGGCATCTCACTCTCTTTGAATCTTCTTTATCATGCTAGGATTAACAGGAAAAAGCTAAAAATTTCAGAATTGCACCGTGCAATGTGGAGATATTACTGTTTGTGCATTTACAATATTCATTGATTTTTGCCATTGAAAAACATGTTTTTCATATACCAGAAATGTTTGAAGCTACTGACTGAATGAAAGGAGCTGGCATCTCACTCTCTTTGAATCTTCTTTATCATGCTAGGATTAGCAGGAAAAAGCAAAAAATTTCAGAATTGCACCTTGCAATGTGGAGATATTACTGTTTGTGCATTTACAATATTCATTGATTTTTGCCATTGAAAAACATGTTTTTCATATACCAGAAATGTTTGAAGCTACTGACAATGAAAGGAGCTGGCATCTCACTCTCTTTGAATCTTCTTTATCATGCTAGGATTAACAGGAAAAAGCTAAAAATTTCAGAATTGCACCGTGCAATGTGGAGATATTACTGTTTGTGCATTTACAATATTCATTGATTTTTGCCATTGAAAAACATGTTTTTCATATACCAGAAATGTTTGAAGCTACTGACTGAATGAAAGGAGCTGGCATCTCACTCTCTTTGAATCTTCTTTATCATGCTAGGATTAGCAGGAAAAAGCAAAAAATTTCAGAATTGCACCTTGCAATGTGGAGATATTACTGTTTGTGCATTTACAATATTCATTGATTTTTGCCATTGAAAAACATGTTTTTCATATACCAGAAATGTTTGAAGCTACTGACTGAATGAAAGGAGCTGGCATCTCACTCTCTTTGAATCTTCTTTATCATGCTAGGATTAACAGGAAAAAGCAAAAAATTTCAGAATTGCACCTTGCAATGTGGAGATATTACTGTTTGTGCATTTACAATATTCATTGATTTTTGCCATTGAAAAACGTTTTTAATATACCAGAAATGTTTGAAGCTACTGACTGAATGAAAGGAGCTGGCATCTCACTCTCTTTGAATCTTCTTTATCATGCTAGGATTAACAGGAAAAAGCTAAAAATTTCAGAATTGCACCGTGCAATGTGGAGATATTACTGTTTGTGCATTTACAATATTCATTGATTTTTGCCATTGTAAAACGTTTTTCATATACCAGAAATGTTTGAAGCTACTGACTGAATGAAAGGAGCTGGCATCTCACTCTCTTTGAATCTTCTTTATCATGCTAGGATTAACAGGAAAAAGCAAAAAATTTCAGAATTGCACCTTGCAATGTGGAGATATTACTGTTTGTGCATTTACAATATTCATTGATTTTTGCCATTGAAAAACATGTTTTTCATATACCAGAAATGTTTGAAGCTACTGACTGAATGAAAGGAGCTGGCATCTCACTCTCTTTGAATCTTCTTTATCATGCTAGGATTAACAGGAAAAAGCAAAAAATTTCAGAATTGCACCGTGCAATGTGGAGATATTACTGTTTGTGCATTTACAATATTCATTGATTTTTGCCATTGAAAAACATGTTTTTCATATACCAGAAATGTTTGAAGCTACTGACTGAATGAAAGCAGCTGGCATCTCACTCTCTTTGAATCTTCTTTATCATGCTAGGATTAACAGGAAAAAGCTAAAAATTTCAGAATTGCACCGTGCAATGTGGAGATATTACTGTTTGTGCATTTACAATATTCATTGATTTTTGCCATTGAAAAACATGTTTTTCATATACCAGAAATGTTTGAAGCTGACTGAATGAAAGGAGCTGGCATCTCACTCTCTTTGAATCTTCTTTATCATGCTAGGATTAGCAGGAAAAAGCAAAAAATTTCAGAATTGCACCTTGCAATGTGGAGATATTACTGTTTGTGCATTTACAATATTCATTGATTTTTGCCATTGAAAAACATGTTTTTCATATACCAGAAATGTTTGAAGCTACTGACTGAATGAAAGGAGCTGGCATCTCACTCTCTTTGAATCTTCTTTATCATGCTAGGATTAACAGGAAAAAGCTAAAAATTTCAGAATTGCACCGTGCAATGTGGAGATATTACTGTTTGTGCATTTACAATATTCATTGATTTTTGCCATTGAAAAACATGTTTTTCATATACCAGAAATGTTTGAAGCTACTGACTGAATGAAAGGAGCTGGCATCTCACTCTCTTTGAATCTTCTTTATCATGCTAGGATTAGCAGGAAAAAGCAAAAAATTTCAGAATTGCACCTTGCAATGTGGAGATATTACTGTTTGTGCATTTACAATATTCATTGATTTTTGCCATTGAAAAACATGTTTTTCATATACCAGAAATGTTTGAAGCTACTGACTGAATGAAAGGAGCTGGCATCTCACTCTCTTTGAATCTTCTTTATCATGCTAGGATTAACAGGAAAAAGCAAAAAATTTCAGAATTGCACCTTGCAATGTGGAGATATTACTGTTTGTGCATTTACAATATTCATTGATTTTTGCCATTGAAAAACATGTTTTTAATATACCAGAAATGTTTGAAGCTACTGACTGAATGAAAGGAGCTGGCATCTCACTCTCTTTGAATCTTCTTTATCATGCTAGGATTAACAGGAAAAAGCTAAAAATTTCAGAATTGCACCGTGCAATGTGGAGATATTACTGTTTGTGCATTTACAATATTCATTGATTTTTGCCATTGAAAAACATGTTTTTCATATACCAGAAATGTTTGAAGCTACTGACTGAATGAAAGGAGCTGGCATCTCACTCTCTTTGAATCTTCTTTATCATGCTAGGATTAACAGGAAAAAGCTAAAAATTTCAGAATTGCACCGTGCAATGTGGAGATATTACTGTTTGTGCATTTACAATATTCATTGATTTTTGCCATTGAAAAACATGTTTTTCATATACCAGAAATGTTTGAAGCTGACTGAATGAAAGGAGCTGGCATCTCACTCTCTTTGAATCTTCTTTATCATGCTAGGATTAGCAGGAAAAAGCAAAAAATTTCAGAATTGCACCTTGCAATGTGGAGATATTACTGTTTGTGCATTTACAATATTCATTGATTTTTGCCATTGAAAAACATGTTTTTCATATACCAGAAATGTTTGAAGCTACTGACTGAATGAAAGGAGCTGGCATCTCACTCTCTTTGAATCTTCTTTATCATGCTAGGATTAACAGGAAAAAGCTAAAAATTTCAGAATTGCACCGTGCAATGTGGAGATATTACTGTTTGTGCATTTACAATATTCATTGATTTTTGCCATTGAAAAACATGTTTTTCATATACCAGAAATGTTTGAAGCTACTGACTGAATGAAAGGAGCTGGCATCTCACTCTCTTTGAATCTTCTTTATCATGCTAGGATTAGCAGGAAAAAGCAAAAAATTTCAGAATTGCACCTTGCAATGTGGAGATATTACTGTTTGTGCATTTACAATATTCATTGATTTTTGCCATTGAAAAACATGTTTTTCATATACCAGAAATGTTTGAAGCTACTGACTGAATGAAAGGAGCTGGCATCTCACTCTCTTTGAATCTTCTTTATCATGCTAGGATTAACAGGAAAAAGCAAAAAATTTCAGAATTGCACCTTGCAATGTGGAGATATTACTGTTTGTGCATTTACAATATTCATTGATTTTTGCCATTGAAAAACATGTTTTTAATATACCAGAAATGTTTGAAGCTACTGACTGAATGAAAGGAGCTGGCATCTCACTCTCTTTGAATCTTCTTTATCATGCTAGGATTAACAGGAAAAAGCTAAAAATTTCAGAATTGCACCGTGCAATGTGGAGATATTACTGTTTGTGCATTTACAATATTCATTGATTTTTGCCATTGAAAAACATGTTTTTCATATACCAGAAATGTTTGAAGCTACTGACTGAATGAAAGGAGCTGGCATCTCACTCTCTTTGAATCTTCTTTATCATGCTAGGATTAGCAGGAAAAAGCAAAAAATTTCAGAATTGCACCTTGCAATGTGGAGATATTACTGTTTGTGCATTTACAATATTCATTGATTTTTGCCATTGAAAAACGTTTTTCATATACCAGAAATGTTTGAAGCTACTGACTGAATGAAAGGAGCTGGCATCTCACTCTCTTTGAATCTTCTTTATCATGCTAGGATTAACAGGAAAAAGCTAAAAATTTCAGAATTGCACCGTGCAATGTGGAGATATTACTGTTTGTGCATTTACAATATTCATTGATTTTTGCCATTGAAAAACATGTTTTTCATATACCAGAAATGTTTGAAGCTACTGACTGAATGAAAGGAGCTGGCATCTCACTCTCTTTGAATCTTCTTTATCATGCTAGGATTAGCAGGAAAAAGCAAAAAATTTCAGAATTGCACCTTGCAATGTGGAGATATTACTGTTTGTGCATTTACAATATTCATTGATTTTTGCCATTGAAAAACATGATTTTCATATACCAGAAATGTTTGAAGCTACTGACTGAATGAAAGGAGCTGGCATCTCACTCTCTTTGAATCTTCTTTATCATGCTAGGATTAACAGGAAAAAGCAAAAAATTTCAGAATTGCACCTTGCAATGTGGAGATATTACTGTTTGTGCATTTACAATATTCATTGATTTTTGCCATTGAAAAACATGTTTTTCATATACCAGAAATGTTTGAAGCTACTGACTGAATGAAAGGAGCTGGCATCTGACTCTCTTTGAATCTTCTTTATCATGCTAGGATTAACAGGAAAAAGCAAAAAATTTCAGAATTGCACCTTGCAATGTGGAGATATTACTGTTTGTGCATTTAGAATATTCATTGATTTTTGCCATTGAAAAACATGTTTTTCATATACCAGAAATGTTTGAAGCTACTGACTGAATGAAAGGAGCTGGCATCTCACTCTCTTTGAATCTTCTTTATCATGCTTGGATTAGCAGGAAAAAGCAAAAAATTTCAGAATTGCACCTTGCAATGTGGAGATATTACTGTTTGTGCATTTACAATATTCATTGATTTTTGCCATTGAAAAACATGTTTTTCATATACCAGAAATGTTTGAAGCTACTGACTGAATGAAAGGAGCTGGCATCTCACTCTCTTTGAATCTTCTTTATCATGCTAGGATTAACAGGAAAAAGCTAAAAAATTTCAGAATTGCACCGTGCAATGTGGAGATATTACTGTTTGTGCATTTACAATATTCATTGATTTTTGCCATTGAAAAACATGTTTTTCATATACCAGAAATGTTTGAAGCTACTGACTGAATGAAAGGAGCTGGCATCTCACACTCTTTGAATCTTCTTTATCATGCTAGGATTAGCAGGAAAAAGCAAAAAATTTCAGAATTGCACCTTGCAATGTGGAGATATTACTGTTTGTGCATTTACAATATTCATTGATTTTTGCCATTGAAAAACGTTTTTCATATACCAGAAATGTTTGAAGCTACTGACTGAATGAAAGGAGCTGGCATCTCACTCTCTTTGAATCTTCTTTATCATGCTAGGATTAGCAGGAAAAAGCAAAAAATTTCAGAATTGCACCTTGCAATGTGGAGATATTACTGTTTGTGCATTTACAATATTCATTGATTTTTGCCATTGAAAAACATGTTTTTCATATACCAGAAATGTTTGAAGCTACTGACTGAATGAAAGGAGCTGGCATCTCACTCTCTTTGAATCTTCTTTATCATGCTAGGATTAACAGGAAAAAGCTAAAAATTTCAGAATTGCACCGTGCAATGTGGAGATATTACTGTTTGTGCATTTACAATATTCATTGATTTTTGCCATTGTAAAACGTTTTTCATATACCAGAAATGTTTGAAGCTACTGACTGAATGAAAGGAGCTGGCATCTCACTCTCTTTGAATCTTCTTTATCATGCTAGGATTAACAGGAAAAAGCAAAAAATTTCAGAATTGCACCTTGCAATGTGGAGATATTACTGTTTGTGCATTTACAATATTCATTGATTTTTGCCATTGAAAAACATGTTTTTCATATACCAGAAATGTTTGAAGCTACTGACTGAATGAAAGGAGCTGGCATCTCACTCTCTTTGAATCTTCTTTATCATGCTAGGATTAACAGGAAAAAGCAAAAAATTTCAGAATTTCACCGTGCAATGTGGAGATATTACTGTTTGTGCATTTACAATATTCATTGATTTTTGCCATTGAAAAACATGTTTTTCATATACCAGAAATGTTTGAAGCTACTGACTGAATGAAAGGAGCTGGCATCTCACTCTCTTTGAATCTTCTTTATCATGCTAGGATTAACAGGAAAAAGCTAAAAATTTCAGAATTGCACCGTGCAATGTGGAGATATTACTGTTTGTGCATTTACAATATTCATTGATTTTTGCCATTGAAAAACATGTTTTTCATATACCAGAAATGTTTGAAGCTACTGACTGAATGAAAGGAGCTGGCATCTCACTCTCTTTGAATCTTCTTTATCATGCTAGGATTAGCAGGAAAAAGCAAAAAATTTCAGAATTGCACCTTGCAATGTGGAGATATTACTGTTTGTGCATTTACAATATTCATTGATTTTTGCCATTGAAAAACATGTTTTTCATATACCAGAAATGTTTGAAGCTACTGACAATGAAAGGAGCTGGCATCTCACTCTCTTTGAATCTTCTTTATCATGCTAGGATTAACAGGAAAAAGCTAAAAATTTCAGAATTGCACCGTGCAATGTGGAGATATTACTGTTTGTGCATTTACAATATTCATTGATTTTTGCCATTGAAAAACATGTTTTTCATATACCAGAAATGTTTGAAGCTACTGACTGAATGAAAGGAGCTGGCATCTCACTCTCTTTGAATCTTCTTTATCATGCTAGGATTAGCAGGAAAAAGCAAAACATTTCAGAATTGCACCTTGCAATGTGGAGATATTACTGTTTGTGCATTTACAATATTCATTGATTTTTGCCATTGAAAAACATGTTTTTCATATACCAGAAATGTTTGAAGCTACTGACTGAATGAAAGGAGCTGGCATCTCACTCTCTTTGAATCTTCTTTATCATGCTAGGATTAACAGGAAAAAGCAAAAAATTTCAGAATTGCACCTTGCAATGTGGAGATATTACTGTTTGTGCATTTACAATATTCATTGATTTTTGCCATTGAAAAACGTTTTTAATATACCAGAAATGTTTGAAGCTACTGACTGAATGAAAGGAGCTGGCATCTCACTCTCTTTGAATCTTCTTTATCATGCTAGGATTAACAGGAAAAAGCTAAAAATTTCAGAATTGCACCGTGCAATGTGGAGATATTACTGTTTGTGCATTTACAATATTCATTGATTTTTGCCATTGTAAAACGTTTTTCATATACCAGAAATGTTTGAAGCTACTGACTGAATGAAAGGAGCTGGCATCTCACTCTCTTTGAATCTTCTTTATCATGCTAGGATTAACAGGAAAAAGCAAAAAATTTCAGAATTGCACCTTGCAATGTGGAGATATTACTGTTTGTGCATTTACAATATTCATTGATTTTTGCCATTGAAAAACATGTTTTTCATATACCAGAAATGTTTGAAGCTACTGACTGAATGAAAGGAGCTGGCATCTCACTCTCTTTGAATCTTCTTTATCATGCTAGGATTAACAGGAAAAAGCAAAAAATTTCAGAATTGCACCGTGCAATGTGGAGATATTACTGTTTGTGCATTTACAATATTCATTGATTTTTGCCATTGAAAAACATGTTTTTCATATACCAGAAATGTTTGAAGCTACTGACTGAATGAAAGCAGCTGGCATCTCACTCTCTTTGAATCTTCTTTATCATGCTAGGATTAACAGGAAAAAGCTAAAAATTTCAGAATTGCACCGTGCAATGTGGAGATATTACTGTTTGTGCATTTACAATATTCATTGATTTTTGCCATTGAAAAACATGTTTTTCATATACCAGAAATGTTTGAAGCTGACTGAATGAAAGGAGCTGGCATCTCACTCTCTTTGAATCTTCTTTATCATGCTAGGATTAGCAGGAAAAAGCAAAAAATTTCAGAATTGCACCTTGCAATGTGGAGATATTACTGTTTGTGCATTTACAATATTCATTGATTTTTGCCATTGAAAAACATGTTTTTCATATACCAGAAATGTTTGAAGCTACTGACTGAATGAAAGGAGCTGGCATCTCACTCTCTTTGAATCTTCTATATCATGCTAGGATTAACAGGAAAAAGCTAAAAATTTCAGAATTGCACCGTGCAATGTGGAGATATTACTGTTTGTGCATTTACAATATTCATTGATTTTTGCCATTGAAAAACATGTTTTTCATATACCAGAAATGTTTGAAGCTACTGACTGAATGAAAGGAGCTGGCATCTCACTCTCTTTGAATCTTCTTTATCATGCTAGGATTAGCAGGAAAAAGCAAAAAATTTCAGAATTGCACCTTGCAATGTGGAGATATTACTGTTTGTGCATTTACAATATTCATTGATTTTTGCCATTGAAAAACATGTTTTTCATATACCAGAAATGTTTGAAGCTACTGACTGAATGAAAGGAGCTGGCATCTCACTCTCTTTGAATCTTCTTTATCATGCTAGGATTAACAGGAAAAAGCAAAAAATTTCAGAATTGCACCTTGCAATGTGGAGATATTACTGTTTGTGCATTTACAATATTCATTGATTTTTGCCATTGAAAAACATGTTTTTAATATACCAGAAATGTTTGAAGCTACTGACTGAATGAAAGGAGCTGGCATCTCACTCTCTTTGAATCTTCTTTATCATGCTAGGATTAACAGGAAAAAGCTAAAAATTTCAGAATTGCACCGTGCAATGTGGAGATATTACTGTTTGTGCATTTACAATATTCATTGATTTTTGCCATTGAAAAACATGTTTTTCATATACCAGAAATGTTTGAAGCTACTGACTGAATGAAAGGAGCTGGCATCTCACTCTCTTTGAATCTTCTTTATCATGCTAGGATTAGCAGGAAAAAGCAAAAAATTTCAGAATTGCACCTTGCAATGTGGAGATATTACTGTTTGTGCATTTACAATATTCATTGATTTTTGCCATTGAAAAACGTTTTTCATATACCAGAAATGTTTGAAGCTACTGACAATGAAAGGAGCTGGCATCTCACTCTCTTTGAATCTTCTTTATCATGCTAGGATTAACAGGAAAAAGCTAAAAATTTCAGAATTGCACCGTGCAATGTGGAGATATTACTGTTTGTGCATTTACAATATTCATTGATTTTTGCCATTGAAAAACATGTTTTTCATATACCAGAAATGTTTGAAGCTACTGACTGAATGAAAGGAGCTGGCATCTCACTCTCTTTGAATCTTCTTTATCATGCTAGGATTAGCAGGAAAAAGCAAAAAATTTCAGAATTGCACCTTGCAATGTGGAGATATTACTGTTTGTGCATTTACAATATTCATTGATTTTTGCCATTGAAAAACATGTTTTTCATATACCAGAAATGTTTGAAGCTACTGACTGAATGAAAGGAGCTGGCATCTCACTCTTTGAATCTTTATCATGCTAGGATTAACAGGAAAAAGCTAAAAATTTCAGAATTGCACCATGCAATGTGGAGATATTACTGTTTGTGCATTTACAATATTCATTGATTTTTGCCATTGAAAAACATGTTTTTCATATACCAGAAATGTTTGAAGCTACTGACTGAATGAAAGGAGCTGGCATCTCACTCTCTTTGAATCTTCTTTATCATGCTAGGATTAGCAGGAAAAAGCAAAAAATTTCAGAATTGCACCTTGCAATGTGGAGATATTACTGTTTGTGCATTTACAATATTCATTGATTTTTGCCATTGAAAAACATGTTTTTCATATACCAGAAATGTTTGAAGCTACTGACTGAATGAAAGGAGCTGGCATCTCACTCTCTTTGAATCTTCTTTATCATGCTAGGATTAACAGGAAAAAGCTAAAAATTTCAGAATTGCACCGTGCAATGTGGAGATATTACTGTTTGTGCATTTACAATATTCATTGATTTTTGCCATTGAAAAACGTTTTTCATATACCAGAAATGTTTGAAGCTTCTGACTGAATGAAAGGAGCTGGCATCTCACTCTCTTTGAATCTTCTTTATCATGCTAGGATTAGCAGGAAAAAGCAAAAAATTTCAGAATTGCACCTTGCAATGTGGAGATATTACTGTTTGTGCATTTACAATATTCATTGATTTTTGCCATTGAAAAACATGATTTTCATATACCAGAAATGTTTGAAGCTACTGACTGAATGAAAGGAGCTGGCATCTCACTCTCTTTGAATCTTCTTTATCATGCTAGGATTAACAGGAAAAAGCTAAAAATTTCAGAATTGCACTGTGCAATGTGGAGATATTACTGTTTGTGCATTTACAATATTCATTGATTTTTGCCATTGAAAAACATGTTTTTCATATACCAGAAATGTTTGAAGCTACTGACTGAATGAAAGGAGCTGGCATCTCACTCTCTTTGAATCTTCTTTATCATGCTAGGATTAGCAGGAAAAAGCAAAAAATTTCAGAATTGCACCTTGCAATGTGGAGATATTACTGTTTGTGCATTTACAATATTCATTGATTTTTGCCATTGAAAAACATGTTTTTCATATACCAGAAATGTTTGAAGCTACTGACTGAATGAAAGGAGCTGGCATCTGACTCTCTTTGAATCTTCTTTATCATGCTAGGATTAACAGGAAAAAGCAAAAAATTTCAGAATTGCACCTTGCAATGTGGAGATATTACTGTTTGTGCATTTAGAATATTCATTGATTTTTGCCATTGAAAAACATGTTTTTCATATACCAGAAATGTTTGAAGCTACTGACTGAATGAAAGGAGCTGGCATCTCACTCTCTTTGAATCTTCTTTATCATGCTTGGATTAGCAGGAAAAAGCAAAAAATTTCAGAATTGCACCTTGCAATGTGGAGATATTACTGTTTGTGCATTTACAATATTCATTGATTTTTGCCATTGAAAAACATGTTTTTCATATACCAGAAATGTTTGAAGCTACTGACTGAATGAAAGGAGCTGGCATCTCACTCTCTTTGAATCTTCTTTATCATGCTAGGATTAACAGGAAAAAGCTAAAAATTTCAGAATTGCACCGTGCAATGTGGAGATATTACTGTTTGTGCATTTACAATATTCATTGATTTTTGCCATTGAAAAACATGTTTTTCATATACCAGAAATGTTTGAAGCTACTGACTGAATGAAAGGAGCTGGCATCTCACACTCTTTGAATCTTCTTTATCATGCTAGGATTAGCAGGAAAAAGCAAAAAATTTCAGAATTGCACCTTGCAATGTGGAGATATTACTGTTTGTGCATTTAGAATATTCATTGATTTTTGCCATTGAAAAACATGTTTTTCATATACCAGAAATGTTTGAAGCTACTGACTGAATGAAAGGAGCTGGCATCTCACTCTCTTTGAATCTTCTTTATCATGCTAGGATTAGCAGGAAAAAGCAAAAAATTTCAGAATTGCACCTTGCAATGTGGAGATATTACTGTTTGTGCATTTACAATATTCATTGATTTTTGCCATTGAAAAACATGTTTTTCATATACCAGAAATGTTTGAAGCTACTGACTGAATGAAAGGAGCTGGCATCTGACTCTCTTTGAATCTTCTTTATCATGCTAGGATTAACAGGAAAAAGCTAAAAATTTCAGAATTGCACCGTGCAATGTGGAGATATTACTGTTTGTGCATTTACAATATTCATTGATTTTTGCCATTGAAAAACATGTTTTTCATATACCAGAAATGTTTGAAGCTACTGACTGAATGAAAGGAGCTGGCATCTCACTCTCTTTGAATCTTCTTTATCATGCTAGGATTAGCAGGAAAAAGCAAAAAATTTCAGAATTGCACCTTGCAATGTGGAGATATTACTGTTTGTGCATTTACAATATTCATTGATTTTTGCCATTGAAAAACATGTTTTTCATATACCAGAAATGTTTGAAGCTACTGACTGAATGAAAGGAGCTGGCATCTCACTCTCTTTGAATCTTCTTTATCATGCTAGGATTAACAGGAAAAAGCTAAAAATTTCAGAATTGCACCGTGCAATGTGGAGATATTACTGTTTGTGCATTTACAATATTCATTGATTTTTGCCATTGAAAAACATGTTTTTCATATACCAGAAATGTTTGAAGCTACTGACTGAATGAAAGGAGCTGGCATCTCACTCTCTTTGAATCTTCTTTATCATGCTAGGATTAGCAGGAAAAAGCAAAAAATTTCAGAATTGCACCTTGCAATGTGGAGATATTACTGTTTGTGCATTTACAATATTCATTGATTTTTGCCATTGAAAAACATGTTTTTCATATACCAGAAATGTTTGAAGCTACTGACTGAATGAAAGGAGCTGGCATCTCACTCTCTTTGAATCTTCTTTATCATGCTAGGATTAGCAGGAAAAAGCAAAAAATTTCAGAATTGCACCTTGCAATGTGGAGATATTACTGTTTGTGCATTTACAATATTCATTGATTTTTGCCATTGAAAAACATGTTTTTCATATACCAGAAATGTTTGAAGCTACTGACTGAATGAAAGGAGCTGGCATCTCACTCTCTTTGAATCTTCTTTATCATGCTAGGATTAACAGGAAAAAGCAAAAAATTTCAGAATTGCACCTTGCAATGTGGAGATATTACTGTTTGTGCATTTACAATATTCATTGATTTTTGCCATTGAAAAACATGTTTTTCATATACCAGAAATGTTTGAAGCTACTGACTGAATGAAAGGAGCTGGCATCTCACTCTCTTTGAATCTTCTTTATCATGCTAGGATTAGCAGGAAAAAGCAAAAAATTTCAGAATTGCACCTTGCAATGTGGAGATATTACTGTTTGTGCATTTACAATATTCATTGATTTTTGCCATTGAAAAACATGTTTTTCATATACCAGAAATGTTTGAAGCTACTGACTGAATGAAAGGAGCTGGCATCTCACTCTCTTTGAATCTTCTTTATCATGCTAGGATTAACAGGAAAAAGCTAAAAATTTCAGAATTGCACCGTGCAATGTGGAGATATTACTGTTTGTGCATTTACAATATTCATTGATTTTTGCCATTGAAAAACGTTTTTCATATACCAGAAATGTTTGAAGCTTCTGACTGAATGAAAGGAGCTGGCATCTCACTCTCTTTGAATCTTCTTTATCATGCTAGGATTAGCAGGAAAAAGCAAAAAATTTCAGAATTGCACCTTGCAATGTGGAGATATTACTGTTTGTGCATTTACAATATTCATTGATTTTTGCCATTGAAAAACATGATTTTCATATACCAGAAATGTTTGAAGCTACTGACTGAATGAAAGGAGCTGGCATCTCACTCTCTTTGAATCTTCTTTATCATGCTAGGATTAACAGGAAAAAGCTAAAAATTTCAGAATTGCACTGTGCAATGTGGAGATATTACTGTTTGTGCATTTACAATATTCATTGATTTTTGCCATTGAAAAACATGTTTTTCATATACCAGAAATGTTTGAAGCTACTGACTGAATGAAAGGAGCTGGCATCTCACTCTCTTTGAATCTTCTTTAGCATGCTAGGATTAGCAGGAAAAAGCAAAAAATTTCAGAATTGCACCTTGCAATGTGGAGATATTACTGTTTGTGCATTTACAATATTCATTGATTTTTGCCATTGAAAAACATGTTTTTCATATACCAGAAATGTTTGAAGCTACTGACTGAATGAAAGGAGCTGGCATCTGACTCTCTTTGAATCTTCTTTATCATGCTAGGATTAACAGGAAAAAGCAAAAAATTTCAGAATTGCACCTTGCAATGTGGAGATATTACTGTTTGTGCATTTAGAATATTCATTGATTTTTGCCATTGAAAAACATGTTTTTCATATACCAGAAATGTTTGAAGCTACTGACTGAATGAAAGGAGCTGGCATCTCACTCTCTTTGAATCTTCTTTATCATGCTTGGATTAGCAGGAAAAAGCAAAAAATTTCAGAATTGCACCTTGCAATGTGGAGATATTACTGTTTGTGCATTTACAATATTCATTGATTTTTGCCATTGAAAAACATGTTTTTCATATACCAGAAATGTTTGAAGCTACTGACTGAATGAAAGGAGCTGGCATCTCACTCTCTTTGAATCTTCTTTATCATGCTAGGATTAACAGGAAAAAGCTAAAAATTTCAGAATTGCACCGTGCAATGTGGAGATATTACTGTTTGTGCATTTACAATATTCATTGATTTTTGCCATTGAAAAACATGTTTTTCATATACCAGAAATGTTTGAAGCTACTGACTGAATGAAAGGAGCTGGCATCTCACACTCTTTGAATCTTCTTTATCATGCTAGGATTAGCAGGAAAAAGCAAAAAATTTCAGAATTGCACCTTGCAATGTGGAGATATTACTGTTTGTGCATTTACAATATTCATTGATTTTTGCCATTGAAAAACGTTTTTCATATACCAGAAATGTTTGAAGCTACTGACTGAATGAAAGGAGCTGGCATCTCACTCTCTTTGAATCTTCTTTATCATGCTAGGATTAGCAGGAAAAAGCAAAAAATTTCAGAATTGCACCTTGCAATGTGGAGATATTACTGTTTGTGCATTTACAATATTCATTGATTTTTGCCATTGAAAAACATGTTTTTCATATACCAGAAATGTTTGAAGCTACTGACTGAATGAAAGGAGCTGGCATCTCACTCTCTTTGAATCTTCTTTATCATGCTAGGATTAACAGGAAAAAGCTAAAAATTTCAGAATTGCACCGTGCAATGTGGAGATATTACTGTTTGTGCATTTACAATATTCATTGATTTTTGCCATTGTAAAACGTTTTTCATATACCAGAAATGTTTGAAGCTACTGACTGAATGAAAGGAGCTGGCATCTCACTCTCTTTGAATCTTCTTTATCATGCTAGGATTAACAGGAAAAAGCAAAAAATTTCAGAATTGCACCTTGCAATGTGGAGATATTACTGTTTGTGCATTTACAATATTCATTGATTTTTGCCATTGAAAAACATGTTTTTCATATACCAGAAATGTTTGAAGCTACTGACTGAATGAAAGGAGCTGGCATCTCACTCTCTTTGAATCTTCTTTATCATGCTAGGATTAACAGGAAAAAGCTAAAAATTTCAGAATTGCACCGTGCAATGTGGAGATATTACTGTTTGTGCATTTACAATATTCATTGATTTTTGCCATTGAAAAACATGTTTTTCATATACCAGAAATGTTTGAAGCTACTGACTGAATGAAAGGAGCTGGCATCTCACTCTCTTTGAATCTTCTTTATCATGCTAGGATTAGCAGGAAAAAGCAAAAAATTTCAGAATTGCACCTTGCAATGTGGAGATATTACTGTTTGTGCATTTACAATATTCATTGATTTTTGCCATTGAAAAACGTTTTTCATATACCAGAAATGTTTGAAGCTACTGACTGAATGAAAGGAGCTGGCATCTCACTCTCTTTGAATCTTCTTTATCATGCTAGGATTAACAGGAAAAAGCTAAAAATTTCAGAATTGCACCGTGCAATGTGGAGATATTACTGTTTGTGCATTTACAATATTCATTGATTTTTGCCATTGTAAAACGTTTTTCATATACCAGAAATGTTTGAAGCTACTGACTGAATGAAAGGAGCTGGCATCTCACTCTCTTTGAATCTTCTTTATCATGCTAGGATTAACAGGAAAAAGCAAAAAATTTCAGAATTGCACCTTGCAATGTGGAGATATTACTGTTTGTGCATTTACAATATTCATTGATTTTTGCCATTGAAAAACATGTTTTTCATATACCAGAAATGTTTGAAGCTACTGACTGAATGAAAGGAGCTGGCATCTCACTCTCTTTGAATCTTCTTTATCATGCTAGGATTAACAGGAAAAAGCAAAAAATTTCAGAATTGCACCGTGCAATGTGGAGATATTACTGTTTGTGCATTTACAATATTCATTGATTTTTGCCATTGAAAAACATGTTTTTCATATACCAGAAATGTTTGAAGCTACTGACTGAATGAAAGCAGCTGGCATCTCACTCTCTTTGAATCTTCTTTATCATGCTAGGATTAACAGGAAAAAGCTAAAAATTTCAGAATTGCACCGTGCAATGTGGAGATATTACTGTTTGTGCATTTACAATATTCATTGATTTTTGCCATTGAAAAACGTTTTTCATATACCAGAAATGTTTGAAGCTGACTGAATGAAAGGAGCTGGCATCTCACTCTCTTTGAATCTTCTTTATCATGCTAGGATTAGCAGGAAAAAGCAAAAAATTTCAGAATTGCACCTTGCAATGTGGAGATATTACTGTTTGTGCATTTACAATATTCATTGATTTTTGCCATTGAAAAACATGTTTTTCATATACCAGAAATGTTTGAAGCTACTGACTGAATGAAAGGAGCTGGCATCTCACTCTCTTTGAATCTTCTTTATCATGCTAGGATTAACAGGAAAAAGCTAAAAATTTCAGAATTGCACCGTGCAATGTGGAGATATTACTGTTTGTGCATTTACAATATTCATTGATTTTTGCCATTGAAAAACATGTTTTTCATATACCAGAAATGTTTGAAGCTACTGACTGAATGAAAGGAGCTGGCATCTCACTCTCTTTGAATCTTCTTTATCATGCTAGGATTAGCAGGAAAAAGCAAAAAATTTCAGAATTGCACCTTGCAATGTGGAGATATTACTGTTTGTGCATTTACAATATTCATTGATTTTTGCCATTGAAAAACATGTTTTTCATATACCAGAAATGTTTGAAGCTACTGACTGAATGAAAGGAGCTGGCATCTCACTCTCTTTGAATCTTCTTTATCATGCTAGGATTAACAGGAAAAAGCAAAAAATTTCAGAATTGCACCTTGCAATGTGGAGATATTACTGTTTGTGCATTTACAATATTCATTGATTTTTGCCATTGAAAAACATGTTTTTAATATACCAGAAATGTTTGAAGCTACTGACTGAATGAAAGGAGCTGGCATCTCACTCTCTTTGAATCTTCTTTATCATGCTAGGATTAACAGGAAAAAGCTAAAAATTTCAGAATTGCACCGTGCAATGTGGAGATATTACTGTTTGTGCATTTACAATATTCATTGATTTTTGCCATTGAAAAACATGTTTTTCATATACCAGAAATGTTTGAAGCTACTGACTGAATGAAAGGAGCTGGCATCTCACTCTCTTTGAATCTTCTTTATCATGCTAGGATTAGCAGGAAAAAGCAAAAAATTTCAGAATTGCACCTTGCAATGTGGAGATATTACTGTTTGTGCATTTACAATATTCATTGATTTTTGCCATTGAAAAACGTTTTTCATATACCAGAAATGTTTGAAGCTACTGACTGAATGAAAGGAGCTGGCATCTCACTCTCTTTGAATCTTCTTTATCATGCTAGGATTAACAGGAAAAAGCTAAAAATTTCAGAATTGCACCGTGCAATGTGGAGATATTACTGTTTGTGCATTTACAATATTCATTGATTTTTGCCATTGAAAAACATGTTTTTCATATACCAGAAATGTTTGAAGCTACTGACTGAATGAAAGGAGCTGGCATCTCACTCTCTTTGAATCTTCTTTATCATGCTAGGATTAGCAGGAAAAAGCAAAAAATTTCAGAATTGCACCTTGCAATGTGGAGATATTACTGTTTGTGCATTTACAATATTCATTGATTTTTGCCATTGAAAAACGTTTTTCATATACCAGAAATGTTTGAAGCTACTGACAATGAAAGGAGCTGGCATCTCACTCTCTTTGAATCTTCTTTATCATGCTAGGATTAACAGGAAAAAGCTAAAAATTTCAGAATTGCACCGTGCAATGTGGAGATATTACTGTTTGTGCATTTACAATATTCATTGATTTTTGCCATTGAAAAACATGTTTTTCATATACCAGAAATGTTTGAAGCTACTGACTGAATGAAAGGAGCTGGCATCTCACTCTCTTTGAATCTTCTTTATCATGCTAGGATTAGCAGGAAAAAGCAAAAAATTTCAGAATTGCACCTTGCAATGTGGAGATATTACTGTTTGTGCATTTACAATATTCATTGATTTTTGCCATTGAAAAACATGTTTTTCATATACCAGAAATGTTTGAAGCTACTGACTGAATGAAAGGAGCTGGCATCTCACTCTTTGAATCTTTATCATGCTAGGATTAACAGGAAAAAGCTAAAAATTTCAGAATTGCACCATGCAATGTGGAGATATTACTGTTTGTGCATTTACAATATTCATTGATTTTTGCCATTGAAAAACATGTTTTTCATATACCAGAAATGTTTGAAGCTACTGACTGAATGAAAGGAGCTGGCATCTCACTCTCTTTGAATCTTCTTTATCATGCTAGGATTAGCAGGAAAAAGCAAAAAATTTCAGAATTGCACCTTGCAATGTGGAGATATTACTGTTTGTGCATTTACAATATTCATTGATTTTTGCCATTGAAAAACATGTTTTTCATATACCAGAAATGTTTGAAGCTACTGACTGAATGAAAGGAGCTGGCATCTCACTCTCTTTGAATCTTCTTTATCATGCTAGGATTAACAGGAAAAAGCTAAAAATTTCAGAATTGCACCGTGCAATGTGGAGATATTACTGTTTGTGCATTTACAATATTCATTGATTTTTGCCATTGAAAAACGTTTTTCATATACCAGAAATGTTTGAAGCTTCTGACTGAATGAAAGGAGCTGGCATCTCACTCTCTTTGAATCTTCTTTATCATGCTAGGATTAGCAGGAAAAAGCAAAAAATTTCAGAATTGCACCTTGCAATGTGGAGATATTACTGTTTGTGCATTTACAATATTCATTGATTTTTGCCATTGAAAAACATGATTTTCATATACCAGAAATGTTTGAAGCTACTGACTGAATGAAAGGAGCTGGCATCTCACTCTCTTTGAATCTTCTTTATCATGCTAGGATTAACAGGAAAAAGCTAAAAATTTCAGAATTGCACTGTGCAATGTGGAGATATTACTGTTTGTGCATTTACAATATTCATTGATTTTTGCCATTGAAAAACATGTTTTTCATATACCAGAAATGTTTGAAGCTACTGACTGAATGAAAGGAGCTGGCATCTCACTCTCTTTGAATCTTCTTTATCATGCTAGGATTAGCAGGAAAAAGCAAAAAATTTCAGAATTGCACCTTGCAATGTGGAGATATTACTGTTTGTGCATTTACAATATTCATTGATTTTTGCCATTGAAAAACATGTTTTTCATATACCAGAAATGTTTGAAGCTACTGACTGAATGAAAGGAGCTGGCATCTGACTCTCTTTGAATCTTCTTTATCATGCTAGGATTAACAGGAAAAAGCAAAAAATTTCAGAATTGCACCTTGCAATGTGGAGATATTACTGTTTGTGCATTTAGAATATTCATTGATTTTTGCCATTGAAAAACATGTTTTTCATATACCAGAAATGTTTGAAGCTACTGACTGAATGAAAGGAGCTGGCATCTCACTCTCTTTGAATCTTCTTTATCATGCGTGGATTAGCAGGAAAAAGCAAAAAATTTCAGAATTGCACCTTGCAATGTGGAGATATTACTGTTTGTGCATTTACAATATTCATTGATTTTTGCCATTGAAAAACATGTTTTTCATATACCAGAAATGTTTGAAGCTACTGACTGAATGAAAGGAGCTGGCATCTCACTCTCTTTGAATCTTCTTTATCATGCTAGGATTAACAGGAAAAAGCTAAAAATTTCAGAATTGCACCGTGCAATGTGGAGATATTACTGTTTGTGCATTTACAATATTCATTGATTTTTGCCATTGAAAAACATGTTTTTCATATACCAGAAATGTTTGAAGCTACTGACTGAATGAAAGGAGCTGGCATCTCACACTCTTTGAATCTTCTTTATCATGCTAGGATTAGCAGGAAAAAGCAAAAAATTTCAGAATTGCACCTTGCAATGTGGAGATATTACTGTTTGTGCATTTAGAATATTCATTGATTTTTGCCATTGAAAAACATGTTTTTCATATACCAGAAATGTTTGAAGCTACTGACTGAATGAAAGGAGCTGGCATCTCACTCTCTTTGAATCTTCTTTATCATGCTAGGATTAGCAGGAAAAAGCAAAAAATTTCAGAATTGCACCTTGCAATGTGGAGATATTACTGTTTGTGCATTTACAATATTCATTGATTTTTGCCATTGAAAAACATGTTTTTCATATACCAGAAATGTTTGAAGCTACTGACTGAATGAAAGGAGCTGGCATCTGACTCTCTTTGAATCTTCTTTATCATGCTAGGATTAACAGGAAAAAGCTAAAAATTTCAGAATTGCACCGTGCAATGTGGAGATATTACTGTTTGTGCATTTACAATATTCATTGATTTTTGCCATTGAAAAACATGTTTTTCATATACCAGAAATGTTTGAAGCTACTGACTGAATGAAAGGAGCTGGCATCTCACTCTCTTTGAATCTTCTTTATCATGCTAGGATTAGCAGGAAAAAGCAAAAAATTTCAGAATTGCACCTTGCAATGTGGAGATATTACTGTTTGTGCATTTACAATATTCATTGATTTTTGCCATTGAAAAACATGTTTTTCATATACCAGAAATGTTTGAAGCTACTGACTGAATGAAAGGAGCTGGCATCTCACTCTCTTTGAATCTTCTTTATCATGCTAGGATTAACAGGAAAAAGCTAAAAATTTCAGAATTGCACCGTGCAATGTGGAGATATTACTGTTTGTGCATTTACAATATTCATTGATTTTTGCCATTGAAAAACATGTTTTTCATATACCAGAAATGTTTGAAGCTACTGACTGAATGAAAGGAGGTGGCATCTCACTCTCTTTGAATCTTCTTTATCATGCTAGGATTAGCAGGAAAAAGCAAAAAATTTCAGAATTGCACCTTGCAATGTGGAGATATTACTGTTTGTGCATTTACAATATTCATTGATTTTTGCCATTGAAAAACATGTTTTTCATATACCAGAAATGTTTGAAGCTACTGACTGAATGAAAGGAGCTGGCATCTCACTCTCTTTGAATCTTCTTTATCATGCTAGGATTAGCAGGAAAAAGCAAAAAATTTCAGAATTGCACCTTGCAATGTGGAGATATTACTGTTTGTGCATTTACAATATTCATTGATTTTTGCCATTGAAAAACATGTTTTTCATATACCAGAAATGTTTGAAGCTACTGACTGAATGAAAGGAGCTGGCATCTCACTCTCTTTGAATCTTCTTTATCATGCTAGGATTAACAGGAAAAAGCAAAAAATTTCAGAATTGCACCTTGCAATGTGGAGATATTACTGTTTGTGCATTTACAATATTCATTGATTTTTGCCATTGAAAAACATGTTTTTCATATACCAGAAATGTTTGAAGCTACTGACTGAATGAAAGGAGCTGGCATCTCACTCTCTTTGAATCTTCTTTATCATGCTAGGATTAGCAGGAAAAAGCAAAAAATTTCAGAATTGCACCTTGCAATGTGGAGATATTACTGTTTGTGCATTTACAATATTCATTGATTTTTGCCATTGAAAAACATGTTTTTCATATACCAGAAATGTTTGAAGCTACTGACTGAATGAAAGGAGCTGGCATCTCACTCTCTTTGAATCTTCTTTATCATGCTAGGATTAACAGGAAAAAGCTAAAAATTTCAGAATTGCACCGTGCAATGTGGAGATATTACTGTTTGTGCATTTACAATATTCATTGATTTTTGCCATTGAAAAACGTTTTTCATATACCAGAAATGTTTGAAGCTTCTGACTGAATGAAAGGAGCTGGCATCTCACTCTCTTTGAATCTTCTTTATCATGCTAGGATTAGCAGGAAAAAGCAAAAAATTTCAGAATTGCACCTTGCAATGTGGAGATATTACTGTTTGTGCATTTACAATATTCATTGATTTTTGCCATTGAAAAACATGATTTTCATATACCAGAAATGTTTGAAGCTACTGACTGAATGAAAGGAGCTGGCATCTCACTCTCTTTGAATCTTCTTTATCATGCTAGGATTAACAGGAAAAAGCTAAAAATTTCAGAATTGCACTGTGCAATGTGGAGATATTACTGTTTGTGCATTTACAATATTCATTGATTTTTGCCATTGAAAAACATGTTTTTCATATACCAGAAATGTTTGAAGCTACTGACTGAATGAAAGGAGCTGGCATCTCACTCTCTTTGAATCTTCTTTAGCATGCTAGGATTAGCAGGAAAAAGCAAAAAATTTCAGAATTGCACCTTGCAATGTGGAGATATTACTGTTTGTGCATTTACAATATTCATTGATTTTTGCCATTGAAAAACATGTTTTTCATATACCAGAAATGTTTGAAGCTACTGACTGAATGAAAGGAGCTGGCATCTGACTCTCTTTGAATCTTCTTTATCATGCTAGGATTAACAGGAAAAAGCAAAAAATTTCAGAATTGCACCTTGCAATGTGGAGATATTACTGTTTGTGCATTTAGAATATTCATTGATTTTTGCCATTGAAAAACATGTTTTTCATATACCAGAAATGTTTGAAGCTACTGACTGAATGAAAGGAGCTGGCATCTC
>NW_027365914.1:0-88039 GCF_046119375.1 Phyllobates terribilis | reverse complement strand
AGAACCATGGGAGATTTCCCTGGCATTCATTCATGACATCAATCAGAAATATGACACGACTAAAAAGATCATGCTCATGACGACAGAGACAAAAGACCTACTTGTCTTTGTGCTTGCTAGAAATTTCAGAGTCCATGAGATACAAGATCAAGAGTAAATGCACTCTTTTTGAAGAAAGCTAAGGGACAACACTCAAACTCAGAAGAGTTCTTCAAAGATTAGATAGCGAGACGGGCCCTGAAGAGGAAGAAGATTTAGAGGTTGCCATGATGACCAAATGGTCAAGAAGTTCCTCAAGAATAAAAGAAACTTGAAAAAGGATCAACTATCTAAGAGGGACCTCAACAACTTCGTCTGCTGTAATTGTCAACATAAAGGTCACCTTTCCAATACTTTCACCAACCCCAAGGTAGTTGCGAGCACGAGTAACACTGAGCCAAAGAAACTGTTCTTCATCTCATGGGGTGACTCTGATGACGAGCTCGATGTAGGTGCGAATAAGCAAGACAAATGTCTCATGGCAATAGAGAACTCAGACAATGATGAGCCAGTAAAGGTATCCTCTTTCAAATTTAACCTTTTACCTAAAGAGGAATTAATTTATTTGCTTGAAGGATTGATTGAAGATAATGAAACCCTTGTGTCTCAAGATAATGAGTACCCGAGGAAATCAGTGAAAATTGTGCTGAGACAGTTGTACTATTCAAAGAAGCTACACGTTGAAACCGTTGTCCTTACAAAGTTTTGTGAACAATATAAAGGCAAAGGCATTAAGAAACCTTGTGATTCAACTGTTTCAAGTCATCTTGATGCTATAATGAGTAATCTCAACTCCCTAACTCAGTCTTTGAAGAAAAGATTGTGAAACAAACAGTCTTTGTGAAAGCTAGACCCGGGCTAGGCTATTCTCCTGAAGAACCTCCATCTTGTTCAAAAGATATTCCTTTTACCATTGAATTGACTGCAACGATCAATTCATTTTCTAAAGAACTTCAATCTTGCAAAAGTAAGAATGAATTTATATTGAACAAGATGAAGGATCTTGAAAAGGATCCCAAATAAGCCAAAAGATGGTTTCATGGGGAAAAGGCACACGAGTTATATCTCAACCAAGCTAAAAATTCTAAATCATAGCATGTTAAGCTTCAAAAGAAAGATCCATTTTGCCCAGGAAAGGGCAAGTATGGCTATGTGAGATACAATCTATACTGTACTCATTGGGATATGAATGGTCATAAGGTGCAAGAGTGTGAAAGTAGAGGGCGCTTAAAAGTAAAACCTATGTCTCATACAAATCTAAGCCTAATCAAGTCTTAGATTTGGATGACCCTTCTTATCATCAACCTATTACATCTTCCACTAAAGCCAGAACTAGAAAATATATATTAGGTGGTGCTTCTACTAATCTTCCCATGAAGCCTAAGATTTGATGGGTGCCCAAACATTAATTCTTCTTAAATGCAGGTTGAAGCGAAGAGCAAATGGTACATTGCCAACGGCTGCTCGTGTCACATGGCGAGCGATCCACAATTCTTGCTCTCATTTCAAAATAGTTATGGAGGCAGCATTTCCTTCCGAGATAAAAAGAAAAGGAAGGATTAAGGCAACCAGAAGCATGCAACTCACTCCATATATACAAGTAAGGAATGTAAGCTTGATTGACAACTTGAAGTTTAACCTTCCCAGTGTCGCTCAAATCTACGACCAAGGCATGAATGAAGTCACCTTCACCACAAGTGACTGCATAGTAAAAGATTCATTCAAAGAGGTAATTATGAGGGGGAAAAGGGTTGAGACCACCTATTTGTTCGATCACTCCTTCACTCCTTCTAAGAATCTCTATCTAGCAACCATCCAAGAGCAACACAATCTATGGCATCAACGCCTCGGACATGCGAGCTTGCATCTCCTCAACAAGCTTCATTCAAAGGAGCTCATAAGAGGCCTTCCAGAGATCAAGCCCGATACTATGAAGCACTTCTCTTAGTGTGCTCATTCCAAGATTACCCGACAGTCTCTATCCCCTCCCAAGAAGGTTGTAACTACCAAGAGACTCCTCGAGCTCGTTCATATGGATCTATGTGGCCCCATTCCAGTCCAAAGCATAGGAGATAACCGTTATATGTATGTGTTGGTTGATGACTTTTCTCGCTTTACATTTACTCTTTTCCTTATAACTAAAGATGAAGCTTTTGAAGAGTTCTCATTCTTAGTTCTACTTCCTGAAAAGACTCTAGATCTTCCTCTTTGTTCCATTCTCTCAGATCATGGGATGGAATTTGAGAATGGGCAATTTCTAGAATTTTTAGGGAAAAAGGAATCAAACACAACTTTTCAGCTCCAAAAATGCCTCAACAAAATGGAGTCGTGGAAAGGAAAAATAGGACACTGGAAGAGATGACCAGAACCATGCTTATAGATAGTGGGCTCCCTCAAAATTATTGGGCTCAAGTTGTAAGCACATCTTTCTATATAATCAATCGAGCTATGTTAAGGAAGATTCTGGAGAAGACAGCCTATGAGCTACTCAAAGGGAAAACATCGAATCTTTCCCACTTGCGTGTATTCATGTGTCTATGTTATGTCCATAATAATGGTAAGGACAATCTTTGTAAATTTGATGCACGTAACAATGAAGCTATATTTCTTGGCTATGCTCCCTCTAGCAAGGCGTCGAGGTGCTGAACAGAAGAACTAAGAGAATTGAGGAAAGCATTCATGTAACTTTGAATGAGATACCCATTCATGAAGACGATGACGATGAAACTGATCCAAGTGAGGCCTCCATTCCACAAGGTCCTCTTCATCATACCTCCTCATCTACCTCTTCTTATGTTGAGTGTCATGATGAGGAGGATACCCAACAAGCTCCCTCATCTCAGCATCATGGATCTCAAGAAGACAGCCCCATCACAGATCAAGCTCAAGACGTCGTTCATGAAGATCCAGAGGAAGATATTCCTGAAGCAGTGCTGCCAAGTACAGAGTGTTATACACTCGCTAAAGTTGAAGCGGGACTTCCATCGCTGAAGCGGGCTCTCAACCAGTTGAAGAGACCCTCTCTTCATCTTCAGAGTCCCACCTAAAAGCTCTAGCGAGACCTAAAAGGGGTCCAGGGTGACCTCCAAAGGCTCCAGACTCCGCTAAGAAGGCTACAGCCCAACCTTCGATGTCCTCAACGATCCTCCCTCCTGCTACTGCCAACTCCTCAGGTGCTTCCTCCTTACCGATCTCTTCATCTTTGCTCGATGATTTCTTGGAATACACTACCACGGTCACGAGAAATTATCAGTATAACAGTGCTCATCCACTAGATCAAATCCTCACTCCCTTCTCAGACAAGGTTTTCACTGGCTCCCACCTCAACAACCTATTTGGGTATCATGCTTTTGTCACCCTTATCGAGCCGAATAATGTCCAGCAAGCGCTCTTGGATCCTGACTGGGTTTTCGCGATGCAAAAAGAGCTTATGGAGTTAGAGCGATACAAGGTTTGGAGACTCGTCTCCATCCAATAAGACAATGATTGGCACAGATTGGGTTTTAAGAAACAAACTTGATGATTTAAGGACCATTATTCGAAAAAAGCACTCTTAGTGGCACAAGGATACAATAGGAAAGAATGAATAGATTATGATGAGACCTACGCTCTCGTAGCTCGCTTAGAAGCTATTCGATTCCTGATTGCCTTTGTCGCTATCAAGGAGTTCAAGCTATACCAGATGGATATCAAGACGACATTCTTGAATGGCAGCTTCAATGAAGAAGTGTACATAAATAGCCTCCTAGATTTGAAGACAAAGCTCAGTCAAACCATGTGTTCTACCTTGACAAAGCACTATATGGTATCAAACAAGCGCCCAAAGCGTGGTATGACTGTCTAACTGATTTCCTCACTCACACAACTATAAGTGATGTGCAGTAGACAAGACACTCTTCATTATGGAGCTCAAGGATGATATCATCACCGTACAAGTGTATGTTGATGCTATTATCTTTGGTTCAACTAATGAAGATCTAGTTCATGAGTTCAGGGAGATAATGAGCTCAAGGTTCATATGAGCCTCAAAGGAGAGCTTGCATTCTTTCTAGGGTTACTAGTTGTTCAGAAGAAAGGTGGGATCCAAATCCACCAGCAGAAGTATTTAAGGGAGATCCTTAAGAAGTTCTCCATGGAAACAAGCAAGCCTTTCCCCACTCTTATCTCCACAACTACTAAGCGTGACGCTGACTTGACTGGAGAAAAGGTAGATGAAACTACCTACAGTTAAATGGTTGGCTCACTTATGTATCTTACCACATCTCGCCCAGATATAGTATTTGCAGTGAGCTTGTGTACCAGAGATCAAAGCGACCCTCGAGTGAGTCACCTCATCAACATCAAAAGGATATTCGGCTACCTTAAGGGTTTACACAACCTTTTTATGTGATATCCTAAAGGTGGTGAAGTTTCACTCATTGATTACACAATTGAGATTATGTCAGGTACTTGGTGGATAGGAAGAGCATTCTGGCATGGCCCAATTCCTAGGCCGCTCTCTCATCTCTTGGGGATCCAGGAAATAGAACTGCACAAAGACTTCTACCACTAAAGTCAAGTACATACCAGTTGTGTCATGCTTCTCACAAGTAGTATGGATTAAACAACAACTAGTGGACTACAGATTTGAGCTTGGAATCATTGAAATCAGGTGTGACAATACTAGTGCAATTAACGTTTCTAAAAATCCTATTCTTCATCTAGGACCAAGCATATCTACATCAGACACCAATTTCTGATAGATCATGTTGAAAAAAAGAATATTGAGCTCATATTTTGTAGAATAGAAGAGCAAGTAGCTGATATTTTCACCAAGCCTATTTAAAAAGGTTACCCTTCCTACATCTAAGGTTATTACTGGAGTTGATCCCCCTTGACAAAGGTAACTATTTCAAGCACGGTAAGATCTTCTATCTTTGACCAGAATATGCACAATTTTACACATTGGGGAACTTAGGAATGATGATCAGTTCTATCTCTTTTTTCATGTATTATCTACTCCGAAAGGATGAATGAAAGCATGATTGTTCATATACCTCTCTTCATGACTATGTGATTATCTTTTTCATGCTTATTCATTTCTCCCCTATAGTAAGACCATGATGATTGCTTCTTGCCTATATGAAAGCCAAACGAGAAATGATTCATGATTACGCTTTCTACACTTTAGCCTACTCCTATGTAAACCATTAGCCAAATATGGAAGTATTCATTACTGAGAAAATAAAATAAGCCTACCCTTACAATATGTTTGTGTGTCTATTATTTCTCCCTTGCGTGCACAACTATGTTACACAATATCTACTTCATTATGTTACGCATTTTGTCCTACATTTGTTTCACATATTGTTCATGTATATACTTTACAACATTCACTCCATCCATATTCTTCTTACTTAAGTCAGGTTTATTCTATTTCTTCACTAGTAAGACTGATTGGCATTAGTCACGCTTAAACGTGTCACTTATGAGGCACACTTGAAACATGTCATGCTTTAATTACACTTGTCGAAATTGTTTGAGAAACTTGTCACATTTAGCCACCATTGAAGGGGAGCGCTTCTGTAATCAGAATAGAGTCGTTGGACTGCCTAGAAAGAGCCGTTAGTATTCCTAATGTTTAAATAGATCCATTTGGGGTTCTCGGAGGTTGATAGAGCCTACAAATACGTAAGTTCACTATTCACCGTGACCTTACCCTATTTTCATTACTCTCTCATCTCTATACTCCTACCCTCTTACACTCTATTCTCTCTCATACATTCCAACTCTCCATCACTCTCAAACATAATGGCCTCATCCGATTTCAACCTTTCTACCCTTCTAAGCAATATCACTCTAAAAGAGATTGAGTGACAACGGCTAAAATGGTCATTCTTCCGATCTCAAAGTAAATTTCATTCGAACTACTCTACCTAAGTAAAGTGGTAAGTAGGGGTTGAATCCCACAGGGAATCAAGGGAGATCAATTCTTATGGTATTATGATGGAGGACCATCCACAAGCCCGACTACACAAGGGGCAGTCACAAGAGCAAGAGTAAGGAAGCTAGAAGAAGACCTTGCAAGCATGATAAAGGAAGCCACTTTGTGCACCTCAATGAACCATGAGATGAACATAATTATTCCCAAGATCCTAGTATGTATTATAGGAGGAGCTACTCAACAACTTTGATGAAAAGCCCAAAGCTCAACAAGGACCCAAAGAGGCTGCAAGTTCATCCAAAATTACCTTCACGACAATCCAAAAGCTTTGAGCACTTAGCCATTATCGGCTACGTTTTGTGTCTTTCCCTTTGGAGCCTTGACCTTGATCTTTCTCAAGGACTTATATAAGTGTAATTTAGACTTATCTCATGTATGTTTAAAGTGCTCTAGGGCCCCGGTTACAAAGAGGTATAAAATCTCTCTAAAGCTATGTTTTAGGATCTTTTGACAAATTTAGAACATTGTGTGTTTTGTAATCACAAGTAGCTTGTGACCCTCAAGCTTCAAGCTTGAAACAATTTCCGTCCTAGGCTTTTTGTGAAGAGTAATTCCATGAGTTTCTTTCCACTAATCACACTAGACATCCGCTTGGTGCATTAGGAGTCATTATCTCCTCTTGTGTCAAGTTGTAGGCAAATGGTTTTCTTTACCTTCCATGCTGTGTCAAGGTTAAGTCCAATGTGCTCATGTTTGTGTAAGGGAGGATTGGAGCACCAATCAATCCTTTTCTCTTATCTCATTCTCTTGGTTTCCTAAGTTAGTTTCCATTGGAGGCTAACTTAGTTTTCTTATTGTTTCACCATTGTTGACCCTGTGTTGTCTAGATCGAGCTAAAGGGAGGTTTTTCTTATAGAAAATGGTATCAGAGCTCAAGTTGACTTCACAAGCTTTCACCTATATCAACCCCAAAACCCTTGAAACTGTACCGGTTGCAAGAACAAAAAACAGCCTCATACCCAACTTTGTGTTTGTTGTTCTTTTTGTTGCTCTTGCTAATTTGGTGAGATCTTTTGCAGGGAAGAAGCCAAATACTCTGTCGTTGAAGTGATCTTGAGGATTACTAAGCTTTAAGAAGTAGTGTCAAGATCACACATATCCAAACCCATTACCCAGGAAAAATTACACAACTTTGCCTTTGTGTGAAGCAACAAAAAGCTTGAGCCACCCCCCGGACCAAATACTACCCCATTGAGTCCCATCAAGTCACATCCCTAGTCAAGGTTGTTGACTTCATAATTCCACCAGATATCAGGAAAAAAGGAGTGCGCGTGGGAAAAAAGCTAAAACAGCTTGTCATCCGCCCTATTACTTGGTGGACAATAGCTGGGCTCGCAACCACTTTTGGACGCGACCCTCTGCCATTTTGTCTCGTGCCAGAGAAGAAGTCATTCGTTCCTTTTCACCAATAAGTTACCTACTTTATTTTTCCATATTTCATTTCCCAAAGTTGTAACAAAAAAAGAAAGAAAAACATTTTAAAAAAACCGGTGCTTAGCATAAAAAGGTAGCACATAAAGTAGTTTGTGACTTTTGTTGTAACGTTTCTTATGAAACATTTTGTATGTGTCCAAGTGAGTCTAAGAACATCAAGGACTTGGAGGAGAGAGGATTGCCATGAGCCTCTTACAGCCAGCCTAAGACCCCACCGCTCTTTGGCTTAGCCGGCAACCAAGTTGCTAAGGCTTCAACCCTCTCATTACCTCACCTATCTTAGACACTCTGGAATCAAACTGAAGCTTCTCAATTCCACATTCAAGGTTCAAGCCTGAGGTAACTCCCTAAATTGTTCCTTCAAGCTTAAACACTTGCTTACTTTCCACTTCTTGTATGTCGAGAGTAGTGAAGTAGTGAACTTTGTGACCCGTTCTTACGTAGCTCTTGAGTTTTGTAGTGTGATCATTTGTGTTTACTGATTCCTCATGTGTTTCTTTTCACAAAATAGCAAAAATATAGGCAGCACATGGACTGAGTGGTGAGAACAGAGCCACCAAAGATCACTACCCTGGTTTGTTATTATTCTAACACTTAATCAATTTCAGTGTTTTTTGTTTTGTTGATCATGTCAAATTCTAATAAAGAATCACTTCATGGGTCTCAACCAGGCCTTCATCCACCCATTCACTCAGACCAAAGAAAAACTAACCAACCTGAGATGGTGAACCTCCTAAGGTCCCTTAATGACCATGTATCCTGTCTTACTAGTAGGATAGGTACCTTAGAAACAAGGGTAACCACCACTAGGACACCACCTATCCAACTTAGCACTCAGTTTGACATTGGAGAGCCTTCTAAACACCCAAAAAATTCACCTTTAACCACTCAAGAAGAAGCCTACATTTGAAGGACACACCCTAGTCAAGAAACCCTGAGGAGAGCCCCTAGGCCGCAAGAGACACAATTCCCTAACCTACCAAACATCCATGTTAGAAGGAATGTTTCTGAGCACAACTCTGCTTATGTGAATAGGTATAATGATGAGTTTGATGATGAGATGTAGGATGACATGTTCATGGAGCAAGGATGATGGAATAGAGGAGAATGGAATAGAAGACCAAGGAACCAAGGAAATAGGCCAAGGGAACCAAAGGATAGTCTTGGCAAGGTGAAGGTCAAGCTACCTTCATTTGAAGGCAAGTGTGATACAGACATCTACATGGAGTGGGAGAAGAAGATGGAACATGTGTGGACGTGCCACAACTTCCCTGAACTAAGGAAGGTTTAGTTAGCTGCCCTAGAATTCCAAGGGTTTGCCATCATGTGGTGGGACAACCTAATTAGAGAAAGAAGAGCCCATTATGAACCACCAGTGCACACTTGGCAAGAGATGAAGTTTTTGATGATAGCAAGGCTCATACATGCACACTACTCCATAGACCTTACGCAAAGACTTGAAAGCCTTAGACAAGGATCCATGAGTGCATAAGAGGCCTTAAATGCCATGCACGTGGCCATGGTCAAAGCAAATGTGAGAGAAGATGATGAAGCAACCAGTTCTAGGTATCTTAGAGTACTCAACTCTTCCATAGGGAGCCTTACAAGGGTGCATCAAACCAGCCCACTAAACCCTAAGGCACCACATTTGGCAACAAAGGGAGTACTTCTAACCCTCCTAATTCTACTACTTTTGTAAACCATAAGACTAGTAACATTGAATGCTTTAAGTGTAAAGGAAAAGGTCATTATATGAGAGATTGTCCTAACAAGAGAACTATGATAGGTAACTCTCTAGGGAAATATGATTCAGAAAGTGATCAAGATGAAAACCATGACCTTAATCACATACATGAGCATGGAAATGAGTTAGTTGATGAATATGAGCTAGAATATGAGCTAGGATATGAGCAAGGAGAAAGTTTGATATGCAAAAGGACTTTAAGTGCACAATCTGAGCTAGTAGAAGATAACCAGAGAGAGAACTTGTTCCGCACTAGGTGTGTAGTCAAGGATAAGATGTGTGAATTGATCATAGACGGAGGTAGCTGTTGTAACATTGCTAGTACTGAATAACTGACTAAGCTACAACTAAACTCAGTTTTACACCCTAGGCCTTATAAGCTACATTGGATGAATGATTGTGGAGAGCTTAAGGTACATAGACAATGTAAGGTTACTCTCAAGATAGGCCATTACGTAGACACCATCTTATGTGACATACTACCCATGCAAGCTTCTCATATTCTGTTTGGAAGACCTTGGCAGCATGATAACAAAGTGAACCATGATGGTTTTACTAACAAGCATATTTTCTTGTTCAATGGTAAGCATATTAATCTCAAGCCTATGACTCCCTTACAGATTGATGAGGCTGTAGAGCAAAAGAGGAACACGGAGAACATTAGGACTAGTGACAAGGTAAGGAACAAGAATTAAGGGCAAGACAAGGGACAGATTGCATTCCTATCCTCAAAGGAAGAGATCCATGATCAATGCCTACCTAAGGACACAAGGCTCATGTGCATGACCAAGACTCACCCTTTATCCTGAGAAGGAAGCTTTGAAGGACTTCGTCCTTCCATATAATAAGTACTAGAATCCTTCAAAGATGTGTTCCCTGAAGAGCTACCTCAAGGATTACCACCATTCAAAGGCATTGAATATTAAATTGACTTCATTACAGGGGCCACACTACCTAATAGGCCAGCCTACAATATGAACCCCAAAGAAAGTCAAGAGATAGAGGTTCAAGTGCAGGAGCTATTGAAGAAGGGTTATGTTAGGAAAAGCGTGTCACCTTGTACGGTTCCAGTTTTGCTAGTTCCTAAGGAGGGTACATGGAGAATGTGTGTGGATTGTAGGGCCATCAACAACATCACCATGAATTATAGGCACCCCATACCTAGGCTTGATGACATGTTAGACGAGCTCCATGGAGCCAATTGCTTCTCCAAGATTGACCTTAAGAGTGGTTACCACAAAATCAGAATGAGAGAGGGAGATGAGTGGAAGACTGCCTCCAAGACTAAGTTTGGACTCTATGAATGGCTTGTCATGCCATTTTGCCTCACCAATGCACCATATAACTTCATGAGAATCATGAACTATGTTCTCAGAGAATCCATTAACAAGTTTGTGGTGGTATAATTTGATGACATCCTCGTCTACTCTAAGTCCTGCAAGACCATGAAGATCACCTTAGGGAAGTATTATCCAAACTCAAAACTGAATCTCTTTTTGCCAACCTTAAGAAGTGTGACTTCTACTCTGATCATGTCACTTTTATTGGTTTTGTAGTAAGCTAAAGAGGTTTAGAAGTGGACAAAGACAAGATCAAGGCTATCCAGGAATGGCCAACACCAACCAGTGTCACACAAGTGAGGAGCTTTCAAGGACTGGCCAGTTTCTATAGAAGGTTTGTGAGGGACTTTAGCACCATTGTCTCACCCCTCAATGAGCTAAATAAGAAGAACACACCCTTCACTTGGGGTCCAAGACAAGAACAAGCCTTCCATGAGCTCAAGGACAAGCTAACTGAGACACCACTCTTGATATTGCCCGATTTCTCCAAAACCCTTTGAAGTGGAGTGTGATGTTTTTGGCCTTGGAATTGGAGGTTTACTTATGCAAGAGGGAAAACCAATATCCTTATTCAGTGATAAACTCAAAGGTGCTACTCTCAACTACTCTAGTTGTCATAAGGAGCTCTATGCTATGTTTAGAGTCCTTAAGACTTGGTAACACTATCTATGGCCCTCTGAGTTTGTCTTGCATACTGACAATGAGTCAATTAAGCACTTTATAAGCCAAGAAAAACTAGATAGAAGGCATGGTAGGTGGATGGAATTCATTGAGACTTTCCCATATATTATCAAGCATAAGAAAGGGAAAGACAACATTGTTGCAGATGCTTTATCTAGAAGACATGTCTTGCTCACTACACTAGACTCTAGGGTGCTAGGCTTTTCCTACATCAAAGAGCTATATGAGGAAGACATGGACTTTGGGACGATCTACACACACTGCAGAAACAAGGGTTCAATGGAAAAGTTTTACTTGTTTGATGGATTCTTGTTCAAAGTGGACAAGGTCTGCATTCCTAGGTGTTCCTTAAGGATCTTGATTGTTGAGAAACCTCACAAGGGAGGACTTATGGGGACTTTTGGAAGAGAAAAGACTTATGGTATGCTCCACACTCACTTCTACTGGCCACACATGCTTATGGATGTAGAGACCATGCTTAAGAAATGCATTGAGTGCCTTAAGGCCAAGTCTATAGTGAAACCCGAAGAGTTATACACACCACTGCCTATACCTAGTGCACATGGCTTGACATTAGTATGCACTTCATTTTAGGATTGCGTAGGACTAAGAAGGGTAGAGATTCCATCTTTGTAGTGGTGGATAGGTTTAGTAAAATGGCACATTTCATAGCTTGTCACAAAACTGATGATGCCACTAATATAGCTAACCTATTCTTTAGTGAGATAGTTAGGTTACATGGAGTACCTAAGACTATTATGAGTGAAAGAGACCCTAATTTTTTGAGCCACTTTTGGAGGACACTATGGGGTAAGCTAGGCACTAAGTTAATGTTTTCGACATCTAGCCACCCACAAACTGGTGGCCAAACTGAGGTGACTAATAGAACCCTAGGAACCTTACTTAGGGCAGTGATTAAGAAGAACCTTAAGTCTTGGGAAGATGTGCTACCTCATGTGGAGTTCTCTTATAATAGAGTTGTACACTCTTCCACCAGTATGAGTCCGTTCATGTGTGTTTATAGGACTAACCCACTAACCCCCTTTGATCTTAGTCCTTTGCCTTGCTAATTAGAGAAGTGTGACTTTAGTGTAGAGAATCAGGTGAAGCACATCCAGGAGTTACATGAGAGGAATAGGATGAGGCTTGAAAAGCTTGCATAATACGTTTCTAGGAGCAAGAACAAGCATAGGAGGAAAGTGCTACTCAAAGAAGGAGATCTAATGTGGTGGCACCTTAGGAAGGAAAGGTTTCCCAACCTAAGGACTTCCAAGATCTCCCCAAGAGGTGATGGACCTTTCAAGGTGATAAGGGTGGTTGGTGACAATGCCTATGTCATTGACCTACCTGAGGAATATTGTTTCAACCTGACATTCAATATAGGAGACCTCACTCTCTAGAAAAAGGGGCATGATGACACCATGGAGGAAGATGAACCAGTTGAGCCCTTACATATCAAGGATGGAGATGGATTGAGGTCAGGCCCTTTTGAAGAAGGAGGGGATGATGGAGGACCATCCACAAGCCCAACTACACAAGGGAAAGTCACAAGAGAAAGAGCAAGAAAGCTAGAGGAATACCTTGCAAGCATGATCAAGGAAGCCACTTTGTGCACCTGAATGAACCATGAGATGGACACCATTATTGCCAAGATCCTAGTATTTCTTAGAGGAGGAGATACTCAACAACTTGATGACAACCCCAAAGCTCAACAAGGACCCTAAGAGGCTGCAAGTTCATCCAAAGTTACCTTCCTAACAATCCAACAATTTTGAGCACTTAGCCATTCTCAGCTATGTTTTGTGTCTTTCCCGTTGGAGCCTTGACCTTGCTCTTTCTCAAGGACTTATATAAGGGTAATTTAGACTTATCCACTGTATGTTTAGAGTGCTCTAGGGCCCCGGTTATAAAGGGGTATAAAATCTCTCTAAAAGCTATGTTTTAGGATCTTTTGATAAATTTAGAACTTTGTGTGTTTTGTAATCACAAATAACTTGTGACCCTCAAGCTTCCAGCTTGAAACAATTTCCGTCCTAGGTTTTTGTAATTCCATGAGTTTCTTTCATCTAATCACACAAAACATCCTCTTGATGCTTTAGGAGTCATTATCTCTTCTTGTGTCAAGTTGTAGGCAAAGGGTTTCCTTTACCTTCCATGTTGTGTCAATGTTAAGTCCATGATGCTCATTTTTGTGTAAGGGAGGTTTGGAGCACCAATCTATCTTTTTCTCTTATCTCATTTTCTTGTTTTCTTAAGCTAGTTTCCATTTGAGGCTAACTTAGTTTTGTTATTGTTTCACCATTTTTAACCTTGTGTGGTCTAGATCGAGCTAAAGGGAGGTTTTCCATACATCATATTAGGTTCAATCAACAATAAAGGTAACCAAAATGGAAAATTGTTTAAACTAACTAACAAATGATTTATTAAAGACAAATATGGGAAAAACACTTTGCAGAATTGGTATCCACCTAACAAGTTGATTAAATGATCCTAGACTTCTTCCATTTGGGTTCTTTCCTAATGCATATATATCCTCTAGTTGCCTTAATCCTTGTTCCTTTGTAGCTAGTTAGTTCAACAAACCCTAATAGCCCATACCTCTAAATCTAACCTTGAAACTATCATGGTCAATTTCTAGGCAGCATTAAGATCAAGAATAGATAGGAATGTGTGGCGCCACTTGGCTACTAACACATAATTAGCCTCTACACATCTAAAAGTGCAACTAGTCCAGGTAAATTATTTGCTAATATCAGACAAGGCTCTTCAACTCACACAAGCTAGGCCTAGCTATAGGAAATTGACTTAAACAACCTAGGTGATCAATCTAGATAGATAATTCGATTCAATGATAATTATAAGAAAGAAGATAAATCAATATAGGAAATATTATTAGAACCAATGAATATAAGTCTTATGTTTAATCAACTCATTGGCTTCAACTAATCGAACAAAGTATAGGCGACTACTCCTGGCTCATTGCAAAAACTACGTTAATACGAAATGAATAAAAGATGAGATGTGATGATGATAGATGGAGGCAAAAGCTCCTCTATTTAGTAACCTAATGATAAGAGCTAAACCTAATTAACCTAGCACAAAGCTCCATCTAAAACTAGACCAAAGCCCACATCAATCTCTAAGTGAAATTAGGGGTTCAGAAGCTTCATGGCTTGACACAGGCGTGGTCGCGCGTGTGTCGGCACGGTCGTTCCTTGGCCGAGATCTTGACTTTAGCCCACGTCCAGTGGCGCGGTCGCGCGTATGCTTACACGACCCTCTGTCGTCGCGTCCTTGTGTGAGAGGCTTTGTCTTAGTACCCTTGGCAATCTTCTCCTCGATTGTCTGTAATCCTTGTGTTTAACGTCATTTATTTAATCGTTCTGGATCATGGTAATATGCGCCATAATGATGCAAAATCACTCGTATTTGATGCTAATGACCACTTGCTACGTTCTACTAAACGTTGCCTATCAAACAACTAACAATTGAGTCTTGCTCGTCCTCGAGTAAGTTGTTGCTAACTCCACGACAATCTCAGTGAGTACGGGAGACTTGACAGTAGTGGTCGTCAAATCAAACACTCCATATCTAGGTACCTACAATCATCAAAATCAATGGGCATAGACTTTGACTCTACTAGAAAAACTCAAAAAGTAATGCAAACTTAACTAGACTCTAATTATCCCAACTATAGCAATCAATTATTCCCCAAGTGTTGAACTATGTTTATTCTATGAAAGTACATGAACCTAAATCCTCAAAATATGCTAAAGATGTCTCTATCCATGTAATATACGAATGAGAATAACGGAACATCAAATAAGTGACTAATTCTTGTCCTAGCATGTTTTCTACATATGACAATTATGCACGAGTTCCAACACCATCGAAAGCAATCAAAAACCACAACTCTACTTAAGTCATATCACATGCATTTTTATTGCTCTTTATTTCATCCTATTCACACATTTTGCACTTCATATTCATTTTTTGGGTATCGGGCCCTTCCGTCTTACGGTACGAGCCAATAATGAGACTTTTTTATTATTTAGCCATTGAGGATCGAACCCGGTGATCTTTCACACCACGGAGATCGCATGCTTTTCTGCCTTTTCGAACTTGGAGTTCATTACCTTTTTATTTTCTTTTTCTTTTATTTTTGATGCAAAAGGGCGGAAACAATTTATTTATAATGTCCTAGAGGTAACTAAAACGTCACTCTAGGTACCTACACAATAGGGGGAAGAGAAGGAAGGTTTGCTCCTTCTAACATCAGTATAGCTGGGCCATCGGCCAAAGCCATCTCCAACCTGTCTACATCCTTTTTTCGGATCAACTACCTCTATAGAAAAAACACTAGATAACTCATCACAAGACTCTCCATCGGTATAATAGATATCAAAACTCAATACGTCACCATCGAACTCCAAAGATAAGGTCCAACTCCCTAAGTCTACCCTGGTACCTATTGTCCTCATAAATGGCCTTCCTAGAAGTATAGGTGCATCCTCCTTACCACTCTCCATATCAAGTACATAAAAGTATGTGGGGAATACTAACCTATCAACCTTAACTAGCACATTCTCCACAACTCCCTTCGGATGCACAATACAACCATCAGCTAATTGCACTAATATATCAATCTTACTCAGGGGGCCTAGTCCTACTTGCATGCATAGTGAGTGCGGAATGACTTTAATGGCTACTCCTAAGTCCAGCATGGCCCTATCAAAATCAGTGATGCTGATACGGGAAGAGATAGTTACCATAGCTGGATCGCTGAATTTGGCGGGGATGCACCTTTGGTAGATGTCATACACACTCTCTCCAAATGTTACCTTGTTGGTTCCTTTTTCCTTCTGGTTCATCTTGGTTGTGCAAAGTTCCTTAAGAAACTTCATGTATCTTGGTACGCTCCTAATTAGCTATAGCATGGGAATGTTGACTAGACACTTGCTAAAGATCTCAAATAGCTCCTTGTTGTCTGCCGACCTTCTTATGTCTCGTAGTACTTCTGGGAAGGGGTATGGGGGTTTCTTCGAGTAGAGTGGAGGGAAGTTAGGACGTACGTAATTTCTTTGTCGAAGCTTAAAGTCTCCTCTCGGGTCATCAAGCTCCTCTTCCTCCTCTATTGGGTTGGTATCGTCGACATTCAACTTAGGAGGGGTCTCACATTCAGCAGTGAGAGGGGAGCGGTCACGCATTAGGGGATGTGATCGCGTCGGTCCTCAGAAACATGTGCATGGTCGCGCTAAAGGGGGAGCAGTCGCGCCGATTTTCTGGAAACCTCCTCCGTAAACGCGCGGTCGCGCATAGATGAGGCGTGGTCACGCCCGTCTGCAGACCCATGGGTGCGGTAGTGCATAAGGGGGCGCGTTCGCGCATCTCTACAGAGTCGTAGGTGCGGTTGTGCTGCTCTTGGCGCAGGTGCGTCTCTTGCTACGGGCACGTTTTTGAAGAATTTCCTTCACTTATCACTTCCAGGCCTGGTTTCTCCTCCGAGTTTCTCCCACTTCTTAGTGTCATTGCGAAGATTCTGGTTTGCTGAATTTTGGTTCGGGTTCACCACATTCAGTGCTGGTAGTGAGTTTGATTGATTTTGAACCAGCATTAAAACCGCCTGCGCTACTTGCCCTATTAGGACTTCAAAATTCTTGAGTCTAGAATCGTCGTTCAGGGTTGGTTATCTCCTTGATCATCTCTAAGGTGGGAACTCCTGAGCTCTGTTGTTGGTCGCGGGACTCCACCTTTGTTCTTGTTGCTCTCTAAGTCTAGGTTGGTAGTTCTATTGCTGCTAATTTTCCCATGGCCTAGGAGGTCGGTATCCTCCTATTGCATTCACCTTTACAATTGTTTCATCCTGCAACTCAGGACACTGGTCTGAGTGATGACATGTACTAGCACAAATACTGCATGATCGTGCAGGATACTGCCCGCTCTTGGGTAGTAGACTCGCGAGCCTTTTCTTTATATCCTCTATCTCACCAGCTACGCCCGATCCTTCCATGCTTGAACTCACATTGTTTACCATCCTCTTTGTGTAGGTACTATCAAAACTTCTCGTACTCTCAACCATACTTTGCAACTTCTCCCTAGCATCTTCCAGGGTCATGTTGAGAATGCTCCCTCCTCAAGTAGCGTCCATCTGTAGTCAATAGCCCCTGGGTGAGAAATAGTACCAAATTCTGGTGCTCGTAGCCATGAAAGGGGAAGCTATCACATATCCCATTTAACCTCTATAGGTAGTCATACAACGACTTGGCATCTCTTTGCTCCAGTTGCACTATCTCCCTTTTCAGCAAATTTGCCTTCTTCATCGGGAATTATCGGTTCAAGAACTCCCGATGTAGCTTATCTCAGCTGTCAATAGTTCCTATCGAGAGGTGATAGTATGAAGCTCTCGCGGTGTGCTTCAGCGTGAAACGAAACGCCCTCATGTTTATTTGTTCTTCCGACACATTGGCAAGCTTCATGGTCCTGCATATGTCATGAAACTGGTTCAAGTGCACAATAGGGTCCTCTCCAGGCAGACCGTGGAACTTCGGAAGCAAGTTAATCACCCAGGGCTTGAGTTCTAAGGTGACTCCTTTAGCTAGTGGTGTTAGGATCACTGCGTGGGACATCTGCGTCGAATTGGGAGTGGTCCCGTACCATCCTTTTTCTACCATTGTTGTTCTTTTGAGCATAGGTCTTTCAGAATTGATTTATCAATAGTTGATTCACCTGCACCTGCTCAGCGGCCTGGTTATCCTGATCGTTCATCGTCTCCGTTGTCCAGTCTCTTCTAGTCCTCTTGACAATCCTCTCAATCTCTGGGATGGGCTCACCAAGTGAATGATTAGTAGCACAGGTGATGACCATACACTAGTCAACATCGGAGTCAATTAAACTTATACCTTAAGATACGAAATTTTATTCCCTGACAAAGGAATCACTTTGCACAATTGGTATTCACCTACCAAGTTTATTAAATGATCCAAGACAGCTTCTATTCGGGTTCTTTCCTAATGCCTATATATCCTCTAATTTCCCTAATCCGTGTTCCTTTGTAGCTAATTAGTTCAACTATCCCTAATAGCCCTTACCTCTAAATCTAACCATGAAACTATCAAATGTCAATTTCTAGGCAGCATTAAGATCAAGAATAGATAGGAATGTGCAACACCACTTGGATACTAACACATCATTACCCTCCACACATCTACGAGTCCAACTAGTATAGGTAAATGATTTGCTATTAATTGGACAAGGCTATCCAACTTGGAAATTGACTTAAACTACCTAGGTGATCAATCTAGATAGATAATTCAATTCAATAATAATTATAAGCAAGATGATAAATCAATGTAGGACATATTAGTAGAACCAAAGGATATAAGTCTTACATATAATCAACTCATTGGCTTCGACCAATTGAAAAAAGTATAGGAGACTACTCCTGGCTCATTGCAAAAACTACGTAAATATGAAATGAATAAACTAAGAAATGTGTTGCTCTGTGATGGAGGCAAATGCTCCTCTATTTATTAACCTGATGATAAGAGATAAACCTAATTAAACTAGCCAAAAGCTCCATCTAAAATTATCCCAAATCCCACATAAATCTCTAGGTGAAATTAGGGTTTCAGAGGCTTCTCGGCCTGACACGGGCATGGTCATGCATGTGTCGGCATGGTCCCGCACGCCAAGGTGGAGTCGCGCCTATGCTTCTGTGGCCCTGCACGGTCGCATCCTTGTGTGCGCGGCTCCGGCTTAGTACCCTTGGAAATCTTCTCCTCGAATATCCAAAATCCTTGTGTTTAACGTCTTTGCTTTGCTCGGTCCGGATCACAGTAATACGCGCCTTAATCATGCCAAATCACTAGTATTTGATGCTAACAGACACTTGCTACGTTGTACTAAATGCTGCCTATAATTGAGCAGTACCACAAACTCCAAGCACTTCAGTACGCCATCTCCTCCAAAACACAAACCACAACCACACCCTCGCCATTTTCACAGACCACCACCACACATCCAATAGCTCAACCTTTGGTGACCAAAGAGGAGCTATCTCAAGAGCAGTCGGTCAATAAAGAAGAGGAATAGGTAGAGAAGGTAGAGTCTCAAGAGAGGACACCTTCTCCCTCTTCAGCGAAAACACCAGAGGTAGTGCACGTGATTGATGAGTCTCCTGTGAAAAGAAAGAGAAGAGAAGTGATCTCAGGTTCGGTTGAAAACAACTCTGTGAACAAATCAAATCTAAGCAAGTTCTTCAATCTGGCAAGTTTCAGTTTGCCTCAAGGCGAAAGTTTCACTTAATAGAGACCTCGCCTCGAGATGAAGAAGAGGATGAGTATTTGGAGTATGAGGATGATGAAATTGATGAGGAAGTATCCCCCTAAAGAAAAAGGCGACCATAGCATCAAAGAAAAAGCCAGATGCAAAGCATCCCAAAGGGGTACTAACTACAGCCTCAGTCTCAACGTCTTCTCAGCTCCTGATAGACGCAATCCCGATGGCGCCAAAGGAGGTTTTAGGTGACTTTAGATGCTTTTTTGAAGCACTTAGTAGTTAAATTAAGCATATGAGGCATCGGGACAAATGACGACGAAGTGAAGATGAAGACGCGTAAGAAAGAAGTGTTGAGGAGTTGAGTTGAGTTCAAATGGACCATTATCCAAACTCCAATGTGCCATTGAGGTGATTCCAATTCTAGGAGTTATATATTGAAGTCTAATACGTTCCCTCCAAATTCGAGTACAATCGGAATTGTGAGTCAAAATTTATGATGATTTTACTGAGTTGTCGCAAGAGGCAACAAAGATCCAACCACGGCCGCAGTTTGTAGACCGTGGTCGCGCCCTCCGAGTAACTCCAAGGTTGGAAAGTATTTGTAACCACTTCATCATTATGGATTTGAAGGGGTTTTTATGTTACTATTTTGATAGGGGAATTTATATAGATTTTCTAGGGTTTTGATCGTACATTCCTATATATTCTCTCATACTCTCTCTAGGATCAAATCCCTCAATTTAGAAAACTCTCTCATTTTTATTTTTCTTTCTCCAAAATTATGAAGAACTAAGAACCTATTGAGGTCATCTTTAAGTTCTGAGCACTTGATTTTGTTTTTGTGGTAAGATTCTTAACACTTTTGTTCTATTTTGATTGTTGAACTGTTTCTTGCCTTTAGCTAGCAAAGAAGTTGTCCCCTCTCTTGATCCTTATCTTGCATTGCTTTATGCTGATTTTTATAGAGTCATGAAGTAGATCTATTGATATCTATCATATTTCTATGATTGATAATTCGATTTGAGGAATCTTTTTTTCGGTAGCAAACTATATTTGCATGAAATATTTTCTAGTGCCTATAGGGTAGAGATCTTGAATATTTATCAATGATATTGCATGAACCTACATATCTTTGAACTTTATGCGATTGTGTTATTAAATCTATGATCCACTTACCACTCCAATTGCTTACAATGGATTGATGAACCATTTTAATCACTTAGACTTCTTCATTGTGAGTTTTGTTTGCTTTGTTTCATTGCCAACTCCCTACCCCCCTTCTTGTTACGCATTAATCATACAAAAACTTACAACGATAATCTTTTATCCCTTGGGTTCGACACCTACAACCAATATACTCTAGTGGAAGTTCAGATTTACTTTGATTAGGTTAGACGACTTTAGCCTGGTCAAATTTGGAGCCGTTTCCGGGGAGCAACTTTTTTGTTTTATAGTTTTTGTGTGTGAATAACCTATGTGTGGACCTATCTTATGGTCCACTTCCGTGATACTAATTCACCTCTTTTTTGATTGAGAGCTATATGTCGAGCAAACGACTTTAAACAATGGCACTGCTCGGGAGGCAGCCCGATGTGTGAGGTATGCTTACTTTTTTTCCTTTTCCCTATTATTGTGAGTCATCTTTTGCTCCATTGAGGACAATCCTTGTTTCAAGTGTGGGAGAGAATTGGTATTCATGTTGCATGCATATAGTTTGTTTGTGTTTGCTTGTTCTTGAGTGTTTTTAGCTAGTTATTTTTGGTGTGTTTCATTGGGTTTTGAGTGTGTCGATTGTTGCATCCCCTAATTGATTTGTTGTGTGTTCTTACAATAGTGCATGTACTTTGGATCTTTTGACTATGCTCTGTTTCTTTGATTTTACAAGTGTGTTATGATGATGATAATGGTTTGTTAACCTTTAGGCACTTACTTGAGCATGTCGACTTTGATTGGATTACTTGTGGACCAATTCTCTTTATTTAGTTATGTCCTCACATATGATTGTTCTTCCTTGATTATTTTCTTTCAAACTTGTTTCTATATCTATTTCGAAACCTAAAGCGCTGAGGTTTTTTCTTGCATGATATTTGATTGAGATGTAAACTTATCGCATAATTTAAAAAAAACATGCAAAGAACATAAAAGATGTGTTTAGTGCTTAATTAATAAACTTCTAACACAAGTCATGTGAGTGTGCGATCTCCAAGGTTGGAACATCACCGAGGGTTCGAGTATCAAACGATTGCCGGATGAGGACGCAATCTCCAATGTTGAAACATCACTGAGGATTTGATCCTCTGATGGTTGTGTGAAAAAGTCTCAAGTGTTGGACCGGATCGTAAAACGGACGGGCCTTAAAAAAAATTGTGATTTATGAATGTCTCTTGATATGTTTTCCATCTTTCCTTGTGGTTTCGTCTTTGATGTGGTTGCGTGTTTTTAGAATGACATTTAAGGGTAGAACATGAATTTCTGTGGCTTGCTTTTAATTGGAGTTGAGGAACATTTGTTTTCTTGTCATTGAACGATGCATGCTATGAAAGAAATATGTCTTTTTAACTTAACTTAGTTCTTGTTCATATATCATTTGGATTGAGATAACCATTGCATATTCTTACAATCTACTGTGATGTGCTTGCTTGGGATACATAATGATCAAGGACAGGGATGTTCACAACATGCATTTAGGCCAGAGTAGGTCATGTTTGTTTTCTTTTTTTGTTAGTGTCTTGTTGGGATCGTAGTCTTTGTTTTTTATAGAAAGCAGGTGCTTGAGAGTTTTCTTTCGGACGATGGTCATTGACATCGAGTTACTCCATACTCTCCCAGACCTTCATGCTTCATTGAAGGGATAGCAATCTTTTGCTTACTCAATGAAGAGCAAGTTCTAAGTGCATGGGAATTTGATAAGCGCAATCCCAATGGCGCCAAAGGAGGTTTTTAGGTGAATTTAGTAGCATTTAGGAAGCACTTAGTCATTAAATGAAGCATATGAGGCATCGGGACAAAAGACGACAAAGTGAAGACGAAAACGGGTAAGAAAGAAGTCTTGAGGAGTTGAGATGACTTCAAATAGACCATTCTCCATACTCCCATGTCCAATTAAGGTGATTCTAATTCGGGGAGTTAAGTATTGAAGTGTACTACGTTCCCTCCAAATTTGAGCACAATCGGAATTGTGAGTCAAACATTATGACGATTTTAGTGAGTTTTCACAGGAGGCAAAAGAATTCCAACCGCGTCCGCGGTTTGTAGACCACGGTCGCGCCCTCCGAGTAACTCCCAAGGCCGGAAAGTCTTTGTAACGACTTAATCTGTATGGCTTTGAAGGGATTTTAATGTTACCATTTTGAGAGGGAAATTTATATAAATTTTCAAGGGTTTTGACCATACACTCCTATATATTCTCTCATACTCTCTCTAGGATCGAATCTCTCAATTTAGAAAATACTCTCATTTTGTATTTTGCTTTCTCTAAAATATGAAGAACTAAGCACTTATTGAGTTCATCTTGAAGTTCTAAGCATTGGATTTGATTTTTGTGGCAAGATTCTCAACACTTTTGTTCTATTTTTATTATGGAATTGTTTCTTGATCTCTTGTGCCTTATCTTGCATTGATTTATGTTGATTCTTCTAGAGTCATGAACTAGATCTATTGATATCTACAATATTTCTACGATTGATAATTCGATTTGAAGAATCTTTCTTTTCGATAGAAAAGTCTATTTTCATGAACTCTATCAATGGTATTGCATGAACCTACATATCTTTGAACTTTATGCGATTGTGTTATTAAATCTTGGGATTTTCTTGGTCGTAGCATGATTAGGGTTTCGAGGACCATTTAGACTAGTTAATTTTTATGTACAAAGAGTAGGACAATCCAATCTAATATTGTTAGAACGATTGTTATTAGGAATCTATGATCCACTTACCACTCCAATTGCTTAGAATGGATAGATGAACCATTTTAATCACTTAGACTTCTTCATTGTGAGTTTTGTTTTCTTTGTTTCATTGCCAACTCCCCCCCCCCCCCCCTTCCCTTTGTGTTATGCATTAATCATACAAAAACTCACAACGGAAATCTTTTCTCCCTTGGATTCGACCTCTACGGCCATTATACTCTAGTGGGAGATCGGATTTACTTTGATTAGGCGAGACGACGTTAGCCTAGTCAGCTCATCATCTCCTCAGGTATGGCTAAATGACAAATTCTCTCCCTTATCATTACTGCTCTGGAAACTTGGAAGAAACTCAAGGCCAAGTTTGACATGCAAGAGGCCTTTGATATGCAGGACTTACAAGGTTGGGACAAGCTTTAAGTCACCCCGACTGAAGCGAGCCCAGAAATGGTCAAGGCATTCTACAGTCACATGAAGCCTTATGACCAGGCAGATCCAGGTGTTCCAAGCGAGATGGTTGTCTTGAAGTGGAACAATAAGAACATCTTCATCCTTGTTCAAGATTTCGCTGATGCAACCGCTATAACAACTAGGTATGGTAGATTCAACTTCATGGTGAAGAGAAACTGGCCACGTGGAGCAAGTTAGTTGAAAAGAGATCTTTTGGGATCTCACTGGAAGGTGAAAGAGCTCAAGGTAGACCTTCTTCCGTATTCGCTTCGTGTCGTTCATTGTATCATAATCAGAAACATAATGCCAAGGAAAGATCTCCTAGCAGTAGTGAAAATTGTTGACGACGTCTTTCTCCACAAATGCATGAAGCACGAGTTAATCGACACTCCACATATCATGTGCACGCATATGTACACCTCTATGACAAACACTGTGGTTTATATGCCTTTTCCCCACATCGACAAGAAATTGATGATGAGCACGGGATCTACTTGCCAAAGAACAAGCAAGTTTTTGAAGAGGTTTTATCCCCAAGAGTGTTGAAAGACCTAGAGGAAGTGGAGGAATCTGAAACTTAAGAAGAAGAAGAAGAAGTTGAAGTCAAGCTAAATCAGAAACGAGAAGTGAAAGCTAGCTCAAGTGAAAGCAACACTGAAGTCATTCAAGCCTTATTGCGAAATGAGAAAGCAATCAATGAAGGTGCAAAATACAATGTAGAGAGACTAGGGCTCATTGCATATCAACTCACATAGATGGTGAAGATAGTTGCTGAAACGCTAGAGGTTGAGTGCAAGTTCAATGAACTTCTATTGGATAAGAAGTCTCATCCTTAAGCCACGATCTTACCTAGTGTCATTTTATTTTGCTTAACCTTTTGTCTAAGCCTACACATTTTGCCCATCGGTTATGTGTTGTGAAAGTTTAATGAATATAATGCATGCTTATCTAGTTATTACTGATTGTGTTGATTGCTTAATTGATTTTTGTGCTAAACTTGACCTTACTGAAATTTGTGCATGCTCAATTACTTAGTATACTAGAAGTTATGATAGTTCCCTAAATTTTATATTATGAATTCGTTTTCGATGATGTCAAAAGGGGGAATTTAGATGTGTTCATGTAGGAGGTTCAACATTTTTCAAAGTCAAGGATGGATTCAGACCCTGTCTCAATCTAAGAGTGGACGAAAGGTATAGTTAGTTTAAATGTCAAGTGAAAGTGCAAGTGAAAGTTCAGCTTGTTCTAATAAATTTATCTAGATATGATTTTATGTTCAATGTGTTTAATATGCACAGTTCTATATGTTTGAAGGGGGAAAATTGTTAGTTTAGCTAAGTCTAGATTAACTGAGTTTCTTATGTTTTAACAATTGCAAACTTAATATCTAATGAGTTTCATGAGGGTACAATGATTACAGGATTTAATTGACTATATAAGAGTCTAGCTTATATTTTACATGTCTCTTTTAAAGAAAATAATAAGCTTTAAGGTGTCGCTTAAGAGTTTTGAAGGATGCTTTATCAACGAGATAGTCGCGCTGAAGAGTGTCGTAAGAGAAGAAGCGCGATAGCGAGCTTGAATTTATCTAGAGATGGAAAACGGAAAAAAAACGTGTTTTGGATGGAGTCGCACGTTTTAAATGCCAAGCGTCAAAATGCAAGTTGCATTTCAATCAGCGAGATCCACCGTACATGTGTAGGAGTAAGTGCAAGAGGTAGAGTGCACGCTGACAGAGGGTTTTGTCATTAGACCCTCCGGACAAAGTTAATTCCCTTCATCCTTCTATACATGAGTAGAGTGGTAAGTAGGGATCGAATACCACAGGGAACCAAAATGGAATCAATTCTTGTGATGATAATTTAATCAACTCAAAATCAAACCAAAGGGGAAATTTGTGAAAACTAATTGATAAATATTGTTTGATGACTAAAATGGGACGAACACTTCACATTATTGGGTTTTACCAATTAAGTTGATTAAATGGTCCTAGATTCCTCTATTTGGGTTCTCTCTCTTTCACTTACTGCCTATATGTCTTCTAATTGCCCTAATCCTTGTTCCTTTATAGCTAATTAAGTCAACTATCCCTAATAGCCTTTACCTATGAATCCAGCCCTAAAACTATTAAGACTAATCCATAGGCAGCATTGAGCACAAGAATAGATAGGAATGTGCAGCGCCACTTGGCTACTAACACATCATTATACTCCACTCCCCTACAAGTCCAACTAGTCCAGGTAATTGTTTTGGTACTCTAATGGTTAGTTTCTCCCACTAGGATAAACCTAAGCTTAGCTATATGAAATGGAACTAGACAACCTAGGAGATCAATCTAGAATGCAAATTCAATTCAATAGGTATTATAAGCAAGAGGATAAAGAAATTGAGACATATTATTAATGATAACCAAAGGATTATAAACCTCACATTCAATCAGCATAATGGCTCCAACCAATCATACAAAATCTAGGAGACTACTCCTGGCTCATTGCTGGAAAACTACGTAAAATGAAATGATAATGAATTAATGGATTCTTTTGGGAGAGGAAAATCTCTCTCTATTTATTCTAAAATGACAAGACTTAACCTAATTAACCCTATCCCATACATTACAAATGAAGGAATCCCAAAGTTCAAGCGCATCATCAAGGAGAAGTACGGTCGGAGTTTTCTTGGTCCGGCAGTGGCGCGATCGCGCGTATGTTGGAGCAGTCGTGCCTTGGACTAAGACTTGAACTGTCCGATCGTGGGCTAGCGTGTTCATGTGGTGTTGAGGCGCAGTCATGCTCCTAGCACGGTCGCGCGGTTTCTGGCGCGGTCGCGTCACTGACGTGTGTGGCTCCAGCTTGTACCCTTTTGGTTGTATTTCCTTCGGATACCCGTAATCCTCATATTTAGTGTCTTGACTTTGCTTGGTCTAGATCACGGCAATATGTTCTATATACGTGTTAAATCCCTTGATATAGATGCTAACGACCACATGTTATGATGTAATATACGTTGTCTATTAAACACCCCAACACTTGATCCTTGCTCGTCCTTGTGTAAGCTACTGCTAACTCCACGACGAACTTAGCTGGTGTGGAAGATTTGACGGTGGTGGTCGTCGCCTCCATACTCTAGCTATGGGTAACTACAATCATAAAGCAATGGGCGTCGATTCCGACTCTAGAATAAAAACTTCAAAACAGTGCAAACTAATTAACTAGACTCTAACTCCAACAATGGTATCAAGTATCCCCCAAAATTCAAACTATGCTTACCTCTATACAAATGCAATCACCTAAATCTCCAAACTATACTAAAGATGTCTCTACCAAGTGACATATAAATGTGAATAAATTAAATAGGCAACTAAAACTTGTCCTAGGATGCTTCATGTTTATGATAATTCCGCAAAAGTTTCAATACCGTTGAAAGCAAACAACAACCACAACTCTACTTAAGTTACATCACATGAATTTTTTCGTTACTCCTTTTTATCCTATTTACACATTTTGCACTTTTATTTTCACTTTTGGGTGTTGGGCTTGTCCGTCTTACGGTCCAGGCCAATTTGTTTATAGGTAGAGCCTGCCCGAGTTACGGTCCAGGATACTAATGAGACTCTTAGCTTTTTTGGCCATGGAGGATCGAACCCAAGGTGATCTTTCACACCCCGGATATCGCGTGCTCTTCCGGTTCATTTCACTAGAGAAGAGATGGTGAATATGCAGCTTAGTATGGTTCTAATGCGTCCTAGTCATAATCCACATGCTCAAGCCAAATTCCTCTACTTAATACAACATATCCTCATCATACATACTTGAAATATTAACATCTAAATCATATTAGGAAGATTCAAAGATCATGCCTCTTTTATAAATTCACACAGTCACAAACAAGAGGAAACCTAAGAGTATCGACTCTAATAATTCAACTAAGGGGAAAACTGAATCAAAAATTTGAAAATGCAAGGCTAGGTGAAGTAAATCCCCTCCCCCACACTTAAACTACACAATTTCCTCATTATGAGAAGAGGAAAATATAACCTAAGTGGATAAAGAAATTTACTTCTTCGATGGGTTGCCTCCAAGACAACGCCTTTGTTTAACGTCGTTGGCTCGACGTCCTGCTTTCATCTCAACCTGCTCCGGCCAAACTTTTGGCCAACTCATCCTTTCGGAACCAGTACTGCATAATTGCTTTCTTCTTCTTTGTGAGCCCCTTGTTGTATCTCCTCTTCGTGTCTACATAATGCCCCGGAGGTAACGCTGACATCCCTCTGGGTACCTGCATAATAGGGGGAAAGGAAGGAAGGTTTTCTCCCTCTAACATTGGCATGGGGGGCCCATCGGCCAAAGCCAACTCTAACCTGTCAACATCCCTTGCAGGATCAACGACTTGTATCGCAAATACACTAGATGTATCATCTCTTGACTCCTCATTAATCCCAATATCAAAGCTAACCACATCTCCATCAAACTCTAGTGACAATGTCCCGCTCCCTAAGTCTACCTTAGTACCAGTTCTCCTCATAAATGGTCTCCCTAACAATATAGGTACACCTTCCTTATCGTTCTCCATATCTAGCACGTAGAAATTTGTAGGAAAGTATAACCTATCTACCTTGACTAGCAAGTTTTCAACTACCCCCCTAGGGTGAATAGTCAACCCATCAGCCAACTAGAATAAAATATTTGTTTCATTTTAAGGCCCTAGTCCTAATTGCTTGCAAAGGGAATATAGAAAGACATTTATGGCAACTCCTGAGTCTAACATAGCATGATCAAAATCAGTATTGCCTATGCGGCAGGGGATAGTCACCGTGCCAGGGTCATTGAACTTAGTGGACATGCGCTTCTGGTACATGGCGGATACTATTTCTCCGGTTGTTACCTTGTTGGCCCCCTTCATCTTTTGCTTCCTCTTGACTGTGCAAAGTTCCTTGAGAAACTTTGCGTACCTTGGTATTCTTTGGACCATCTTCAATAGTGGGATGTTCACGACGCACTTGTTGAAGATCTCAAACAACTCCTTGTCATCTGCTGGCCTCTTGGTATCTCTTAATGCCTAAGGGAAGGGGGCGGTGGTTTCTCCTAGTAGAGTGGAGGGAAGTTAGGACGTACATAGTTGCTCTGTCGGAGCTTAAAGTCGCCTCTCGGGTTGTCTAGCTCCTCTTCTTCCTCCATCAGGACCATCTTATTAGCTTTCATCATTGCAGGCTTATGCAATTCAGTAGTAAAGTGAGCACGGTCGCACACCTGAGAGGCGCAGGCACACATGCTCGCAGTAATTGCCACGCAATAGCACTCAATGGGGCGCGGTCACGCCATGTTTCCGGAAACAAGTTTTGTAAATGCGTGGTAGCGCATTTGGGGGAGCGGTTGCACATGCTCTCAGTAATGGTGGCGCTGTCACGCATTAAAGGGGTGCAGTCGCGCGAGATTTCAGTAATGGATGCGCGGTCGTGTTGGTCTTGGCGCATACGCGCCTGTAACAAAACTTCTTCTAGTACCTCCTCTTGGCCTATTTTCTTCTCTGAATTCCTACCACTCATCAATGCCATCACGCTGATATTCTTAAGATTCTGGCTCTATATGTTTTGGTTCGGGTTCACCACAGTCTGTGCTAGTAGTGAATTTGAGTTGTTCTAAGCCAGTGTTGAGACCGTTTGCATGATCTTCCCCATTTGAACCTCTAAGTTAATAAGTCTAGAATCGGTGTTCTAGGCGTTTAACGCGAGGGTGGCGATGTTCTTGGTCAAGTCCTTGATCATCTCCATACTAGGAGCTCCTGGATTCTGATGCTGTTCAAGGGCCCTACATCTTTGTTGGTCATGATGATCTCTATATCTTGCCTGAAAATGTTGTTGTTGATTCTCCCATGGCAGAGGAAGTTTGTATCCTCCTATCGCATTTACCTATCGATTGTGTAGTCCCGCAGCTCGGAACATTGATGCGAATGATGCCTTGTACTTGAACAAATACCACAAAGATGTGTGGGTCACTGCCCGCTATTGGGTAGTAGACTAGCGAGCATTTTCTTTATCTCGGCTATCCCTCATGCTAAGCCTGATCCTTCCGTGATCAAACTCGCGGGGTTTACCGCCCTCTTTGTGTAAGTCCTTCCAAAACTTCTCGTACTTTCAGTCATGTTTTGCAACTTCTCCATCACATCTTACAGGGTCATGTTGAAAATGCTTCCTCAGCAATCAGCGTCAACCATCGTCCTCTCAATAGTAAGCAGACCCTGGGTAAGAAACAACACCAAGCCTGGTGTTCTTAGCCTTGAGAAGGGAAGCTAGCACAAATCCCTTTGAACCTCTCTAGGTAGTCATACAGTGACTCATCATCTCTTTGCTCTACTTTTGCGATCTCCCTCTTCAGCGTATTCGCCTTCTTCACCGGAAAGTAGAGGTTTAGAACTCACAGTTGCCTATCGTGCTTGTGGGGAGGTGGTATTACCAAGCCCTAGCAGTGTCCTTCAGCATGAAGTTGAATGCCATCATCTTGATTTGCTCTTCTGATACATTGACCAGCTTCATGGTCATGCATATGTCGTGGAATTGATTCAAGTACATGATGGGGTCCTCTCCGAGCATACCGTGAAAAGTAGGGAGCAAGTTGATCACTCTGGACTTAAGTTTGAAGGTCACTCCTTGTGCAAGTGGTGGTAGGACCACCGCTTGAGGTTGTTGCGTCAGTTTGAGAGTAGTGCACTCCAGCAACGTCCTATTTTCGGCTAGATTGTTATTCTGCACATAAGCTTCTAGAAATTTGTTCATCAAAAATTGATTAGCCTGCAGCTGCTCCGGCGTATGTGTTGGGACCTAATTGTTGTCCTGATTCTCTAGGTCATTCATCGTCTCCGTTGTTTTTCTGTTATCTTCCTTCTAGCAGCCCTTTTGATTTATAGAATAAGCTCAGCAAGTGGAAGATTAGTAGCACGTGTTGCTGACCATACACTAGTCAGCACCAAAGTCAATTAAACAAATACCACAAGAAAAGAAAAATTGGTTCCCCTGCAACATCGCCAATTTGATAGAGGGTTTTGTCGTTAGGCCCTCCGGTCAAAGTAAATTACATTCAACCTTCTCTATAGGAGTAGAGTGGTATGTAGGGGTCAAATCCCACAAGGAACCAAAATGGACTCAATTCTTGCAATGCTAATTTAATCAACTCAAAATCATAACCAAAGGGGAATTGGTGAAAACTAATTGCTAAATATTGTTTGATGACTAAAATGGGACAGACACTTCATATGATTGGTTTTTACCAATTAAGTTGATTCAATGGTCCTAGGTTCCTCTATTTTCGTTCTCTCTCTTTCTCCTACTGCCAATATGTCTTCTAATTTCCCTAATCATTGTTCCTTTATAGATAATTAAGTCAAGTTAGCCCTTACCTACGAATTCAACCCTAAAACTATTAAGACTAATTCCTAGGCAGTATTGAGCACAAGAATAGATAGGAATGTGCAGCTCCACTTGGCTACTACAACATCATTATCGAGCACACCCCTACAGGTCCAACTAGTCCAGGTAGTTGTTTTTCTACTCTAATGATTAGGTTCTCCAACTAGGATAAACCTAAACCTAGCTATATGAAATTGAACTAAACAACCAGGAGATCAATCTAGAATGCAAACTAAATTCAATAGGTATTATAAGCAAGAGGATAAAGAAACTGAGACATATTATTAATGAGAACCAAAGGATTAAAAACCTCACATTGAATTATCCTAATGGCTCCAACCAATCCCACGAAGTCTAGGAGACTACTGCTGGCTCATTACTAGAAAACTACATAAAATGAAATGATAATAAATTAATGGATTCTTAGGGAGGAGGGAAATCTCTCATATTTATTCTAAAATGACAAGACTTAACCTAATTAGCCCTAGCCCCAGACATTACAAATGAAGGAAGCCCAAAGGCTAACCGCAACATCAAGGAGAAGTAGGGTATCGGAGTTTTCTCAGCCCAGCAGTGGCGCGATCACGCCTTAGGCCGAGACATGGACTTTTTCACCCGTGGGATGGCGTGGCTGTGTGGTGTTGAGGCGCGGTCGCGTGGTTCCTGGCACGGTCGCGTCACTGACGTGTGTGGCTCCAACTTGTACTCTTTTGGTTATCTTTACTTCGGATGCTCGTAATCCTCGTATTTAGTGTCTTGACTTTGCTTGGTATAGATCACAGTTATATGCTTTATAGACGTGCCAAATCCCTTGACATAGATGCTAACGACCACGTGTTATGATGTATTATACGCTGCCTATCACGCGTTGAGAAGGTGTTAGCGGGCTTCACCACGCGGCCAGTGCTGATTCATTGGTCTAGTCGATTCAACAAACTCAAGATTAGAAGTCTTGTCGACCAACAATAAATTAGCAAGTTTGTAAATTACTTTGTATAGTTAGGTAGTATTTAGAGTTCTCTATAAATAGGAAAACTCGGAACCATTGTTGGGTTGCTGATTTTCTAGTTTTCATAGAAAGAGAGAGTGTTGTAAAAGGAAGCTTAAAGTGAGTGTTTAGAAGAAAGGTCTTCGAGGAAGAGTTGCAAGTTTCTAGTTTGAGAGAATTGAAAGAGGTTTTTTAAACCACATGTAAACTACCATTTATACAATAAAGTTAGTGATTGGTTTTATCCTACACTTAATAGAAGTCGAAGGTTCTCATCGTTTTGAGTGATTTCTTGATCTACGTTTTAAGCTTCTTTCTTCTGCATGTTTTGATCAAACTCTAAGTCCAAGAGACTTGGTTTGTAAAGAAGCTACTCTTGATCCTACACATTCTTTGCAATCGTTGTTTTTAGACATAACTTCTGCTATGCTTCTTCCAATAAATTAAATTCCATATTTTCCATGTCGCATGTAGTTTCCCGTTCGGCTCGATGCTCTGTCTCTTGCATCTTCTTCTGACTGGTCATCACTTTGATGCCGGCATCTCCTATAGCTCTTTGAACATTACTTCTTAAGCCGGTCATTGCATCTTAAGGTAATTTTTAGTTCAGATGAGGTAGCTTAACTTAGTTTCCCTAGTTTTGATTTTACAAACTCAATCATAATTGGAAATCAAGTGTTTACAGAGTTTACAAGATATGTAAGGCAGTTTACAAGTGTAGCTTACACTGTATGAAGCTCGCTTACACAGTATGAAGCTTGCTTAATACTTTTACAGCATATAGAAGTCTCTCTTCATCGTTTTCAAGCTAGCTGGTTCAGCAAGCTAGGCAAGATGAAGAAAACCAGGAAAGAGAAGCGAGTAGCCGAGCTGGAAATTCCGATTTTCAAGAGGAGGACACGGGACACACATTCAACCTTATTATAATAAGAACATGTTTTAAATGATGATCTTGAATCAAACCAAGTGGCATGGTAAGCTGGATTGTGAGTCGCACACGTGGTAGTTGATCCATCAAGTTGCGAGGCGCGCTCAAAAGTTGTTAGAGTGCTCATCTACATGTCAAATTCTTATTGGCGTGCTTATGTCGGCCAACAAAATTAATAAAAATTGTTCTTGAGAGCCAACTAGGGTTTCTCCACGTTTGTATTTTATTTGTATGTAAAAGCTAGAGTTAGGTTACTCTATAAATAGGGAAAAGCTTGAACCAGTGAAGGGTTCCTGCTTTGCTATTTTCCAGGGAGTTATTGAGAGTATTTTCTATGGTAGCTTGAGAACACTTGTTTTTGTATAAAAGGAGAGAGCTTTGTTTTCTAGTGAGAGAAAGAGAGTTTCCTTTGTAAAAACACAATGAAAGCGACCTTCAATATATCGTAGTAGTGAGTTTTATCCTTGATTCACAAGGAATCTAAGGTTCTCACTTTGAAGAGAAGCATTCTTTTTCATAGTTGGTTCGGTTCTCTCTTCCGCATTTTAAAGCAAGCTCCAAGTCTTAGAAACTTTACTCTTGGAGAAGCTCCCTCGATTCAACAATTGGTATCAAAGCGCAAGGTATTTGATCAAGAATCTCTACGTTTCTCCTCTCCAAGAATCTCTACGTTTTGCTCTCTTTGTTCTTCGGTTTTCAATCAAGATTCACAATGCATCAAGACAAGGAGATAAGAAATTTGCACCACCTTGGCATATCGCTCAACAAACCGCATCTTCTCAATGAAGGATAGCTCGAGTGGTAGATGGCAATGACCAAGAACTACTTCCGACAAAAAAACTACCAATTTTGGATTATCATTGAAAAAGGAGATGAAAAGGTGACTACAGCGACCGATGAGAAGCCATGGGGTCCAGGTGAGTACGCGTTGATGGAGAAGAACGCTAATGCGAGGCAATTGATCTTGAATTCCCTTCAGCGCAAGGACATGGACAAGATCATGGAGTCTCGCTACTATGCAAGATATGTGGAAAGCGATGGTAGATATGCATCAAGGTAATGATGATATGAAGAACAACCGTAAGTTCGATTTACAGTGCGAGTTTCACTCATTCAAAATGGGTGAGGCCGATTCTGTTTCAAGATACCATTCCCGGTTCCAGGTTCTTACAGATAAATTTCCTCTGCTGGAATCGTTACAGAACCATGGACGCTCTCCCTACCTTTCATCCACGGAGTCAACCAAAGGTATGACACTACGAGGGAAATCATGCTGATGACCGAGAAGACCAAAGAACTTCCAGTCTTAGTGCTCGCCGGGAAGTTTAGGGTTCAAGAACTCAAAGATCAAGAACATTCTCACTCAGTGAAGGAATCCAGGTGCGCCGCGCTAAAGCTCACCAAAGTCCTTCAAAAGCTCGATAGTGAGACCTCCATAGATGATGATGAGGACGCTGAAGTGGCGATGATGACCAAAATGGCCAAGAAGTTCCTAAAGAGTAAAGGGAGCTTCAAGATGGAGCAGACTACCAAGAGGGATTTGAGCAACGTGACCTGTTACAATTGCCAGCAAAAGGGTTACTTAGCCAAGACTTGTACAAATCCGAAAGAAGTTGCAAGTACAAGCAATAATGATCCAAAGAAAGCTTTCTTCACAACCTGGGATGATTCTGACGATGAGATCGATGTTGGTTAAGATAAATAGGGACAGTGGTTGATGGTGCACAAGGACTCAGATGACGACAAAATCGTCAAGATATCCTCCACTAAATCAGTGTCTTGCCTAAAGAGGAGCTTATTAACTTGTGTCAAGGTTTAATTGAGGACAATGATACCTTAATGTCTCAAGCTATTGAGAATACTAACAAAATCATTGCACTTCAGGATGAAACAAGTATGCTGACTAAGAGGATGCACGTTGAACATGTTGTCGTTTCAAAGTTTTGCGAGCTTTGTAAGGGAAAGAGCAATAAGCACCCCTCAGACTCAAATGTTTCAATCAAGCTTGACATAATCATGGATAAGTTGGACAAATTGAACCAATCCATTGATGCAAAGACTATCAACCAAACAATCTTTGTTAGAGCAAGACCTAGTTTAGACTACACTCTTGGGCAAGCTACATCTAGCTCAAAAGATATCCCTCTTACTATCTCAATGACTGCCAAGATTGAATCTCTCTCTAAAGAACTACAGTCTTGCAAAAGTAAGAAAAACTATCTTGAGAGCAAGATGAGAGCGTTCGAGGAAACCCCCAAGGACACCAAGAAGTGGTTCCATGGAGAAAAGGCACACCATCTTTACATGAAGCAAGCTAAGACTAAACCCTCAGCATGTTAAACTGGAAAAGAAAGCTCCATTTCATCCTGGCAAGAGTAAATATGGTTGCTTGCATTACAACTTATATTGTACCCATTGTGGGAAAAATGGCCATAGGGTGCATGAATGTGAGTCTAAAAGGGCACTTAGAGAAAAATCACATGCTACTATAAAACTAAGCCCAACCAGGTTGTAGACTTGGATGATCCATCAGATTATCACCCTTTTGCACCTAAGACAAAGCTAGACCTAGAAAAGCTACATTAGGGGGGCGTTGTTACTAATCCATCCATGAAGCCTAAGCTTCGATGGGTCCCCAAAACCTGATTTTTTCTTAATTGCAAGTTGAAACGTAGAGCAAGTGGTACATAGATATTGGGTGCTAAGTCAGATAACTGGGGACCCTCATTTTCTGCTCTCGTTTCAAACAAGTAAAGAAGGAAGCATCTCCTTCAAGGACAAGAAACAAGGACAAATAAAAGCAAAAGGAAGCATCCAATTGAAACCAGATATTCAAATACGAAATGTAAGCTTGGTGGATGGCTTAAAGTTCAATCTTCTGAGTGTAGCTCAGATTTTGAACAAGGAATAAATGAGGTCACATTTACAACCACCGAGTGCGTAGTCAAGGACTCAACACAAGAGGTAATCATGAAGGGTAAGAGAGTTGACAATATATATATCTTTGATCATTCTTTTACACCTTTAAGGCACCTATGCTTAGCGACCATCCAAGAACAGTCCACTCTATGGCACTAGCGTTTAGGGCATGCAAGCTTGCATCTATTGCACAAGCTTCACTCAAGGGAGCTCGTTCGAGGTCTCCCTGAAATTAAGCCACACTCGATGAAGCACTGTTCTGAGTGTTCGTGTGCTAATATCACTCAGCAAGCATTAGCTCCCACCAAGAAGATGTTAACCATCAAGCGACCCTTAGAGTTACTCCACATAGACCTCTATGGTCCAATACTAGTTCAAAGCACTAGAGGGAACGAGGGATCAATCGAAACTTTTCAGCGCCCAGGACACCTCAATAGAACGGTGTTGTAGAAAGAAAGAACATGACACTTGAAGAGATGGCTAGAACGATGCTCTTTGGAAGCGACCTTCCTAAGCATTACTTGGCTCGGGCTATACGCACCGCGTGTTACATTATCAATAGATCCATGATGAGACCTGACATTGAGAAGACACCATACGAGTTGATCAAAGGGAAGACTCCTAATCTCTCCCACTTACGCGTCTTTGCGTGTAAGTGCTATGTGCACAACAACCGTAAGGATAACCTAGGTAAGTTTGATTCTCTTCATGATGAGGCTATCTTCCTTGGTTATTCTCCTTCTAGTAAAGCTTACAGGGTTCTAAACAAGAAGACCAAGAGAGTAGAACAGAGCATACATGTCTCATTTGACGAGAGACCTTTTCCAGAGGACGCTGCCACCGAAGTTGAGCAGAGCCAAGACCCTTCACCACCAAATCCTCTTCATCATTCCTCCTCGGTCACCTCTTATGAGACTGAGAGTGACGATGATGAGGATACCCAGCAAGCTCTCTCATCCCAGAATGATGGCGCTCAAGAAGACGGCTCCAACTCAAACTAAGCTCAAGAGGACGCTCAAGAAGATCCAGTAGAAGAGACCACTGAAGTGGATCAACCAAGAAATGAGGGCACAAGTCAAGCTGAAGGTGAGGCGGGTTCCCTCATCGCTGAGACAGGCCCACAAATTGTTTTAGTGACCCCCTCCTCTTCTTCAGCCTCCCCATCTAGAAGCTTCAACGAGACCCAAGCGAGGCCCAAGAAGACCTTCAAAGCAAAAAGGACGACCCCCCATGGCCCCAACGACCTTGAAGAAGACTTCAGTGACTCATGGCAAGGACACTACATCGACTTCAGAACCCTCATCAACCTTTCCTCCAACTTCAGCGACCCTTTCTTCGACTTTAGGGACCTCTGCAGCAGCATCCTCCTCTCAAACAGCTCCAGCTTCTACAGATCTCTTTCCAAAAGCAATCATATGAACATGTGCAACTATCAAGAAAAGAGCTCCCATAAGCCAGACCAGATTTTCACTCCTTTTGCAGAAAAGATTTTCACACGTTTGCAGCTCAACAATCTTGCGGCGTTTCACTCTTTTGTGTCCCTAATCGAGCCAAAGAACATCCAGCAAGCCCTCTTGGATCCAGACTGGATAGTGGCGATGAAAGAGGAACTCATGGAGTTTGAGTGACATAAGGTCTGGAGACTTGTTCCTGCCCCCCCCCCAACAAGACTATAATCGACACACGTTGGGTATTCCAAAACAAGCTCGATGATTCAGGGAATATTGTGAGGAACAAAGCAAGGTTGGTGGCACAAGGATATAGTCAACAAGAAGGGATAGACTACGACAAGACCTACGCTCTTGTAGCTCGCTTGGAGGCTATTTGCTTATTGATTGCCTTCGTCGCCTTGAAGAACTTCAAGCTATACCAAATGGACGTCAAGACAGAATTTCTCAATGGTAGATTGAATGAAGAGGTGTATGTGAACCAACCACCGGGATTTGAAGATAAATCTCACCCAGAACATGTGTTTTACCTCGACAAGGCACTCTATGGTCTGAAGCAAGCGCCCTGAGCAAGGTACAATTCTCTTTATGACTTCCTCATCAAGCATCACTATAGACGAGGGGAAATGGGCAAGACACACTTCATAAGGGGGCTTAAGGGTGACATCATTATCATACAAGTGTATGTTGATCATATTATCTTTGGTTCGCTAATGAAGAGCTCGTGCGCGACTTCAAAGAGACTATGAGCTCAAGGTTCAATATTAGCGTCATAGGTGAGCTTACCTATTTCCTTGGATTGCAAGTAGTACAAAAGGAAGATGGTACTCAGATTCATCAACAAAAGTACCTAAGGGAGATATTGAAAAAGTTCTCCATGGACTCCAGCATACCTTTCCCCACTCCTATCTCCACAATGACCAAGATTGATGCAGACTTGAATGGAGAAAAGGTAGACAAGACTACCTATAGAGGAATGGTGGGCTCCCTCATGTACCTTACATCTTCATGTCCAGACATTGTATTTGCAGTCAGCCTATGAGCTAGATATCAAAGCAACCCCCGAGCAAGCCACCTTGTCAACATCAAGAGAAATCATGCGTTACCGAAAGGTCTCAGACAATCTTTATCTGTGGTACCCTAAGGGTGGCTCTATCTTGCTCATTGGGTACATGGACGTTGATTATGCTGGTTACCTAGTTGATCGCAAGAGCACATCAGGTATGGCTCAGTTCTTAGGTCCCTCACTCGTCTCTTGGGGATCTAGGAAGCAAAACTACACAGCGACCTCTACTACGGAAGTTGAATACATTGCAGCCATCTTATCTGTATCCCAGGTTATGTGGCTCAAATAACAGCTTGTAGATTATGGAGTCAAGATACGAACTATAGAGATCAAATGCGACAACACAAGCGCCATCAACGTGTCCGAGAAACCTGTACATCATGCGAGAACCAAACACATTTGCGTAAGGCACCATTTCTTAAGGAATTATGTAGAAAAGAATAATTTTGAGCTCACTTTTTGTAGAACCAAGGAACAGGTAGCTGACATATTCATTAAGCCTCTAAACAGGTTGCCCTTCTTACAGTTGAGATTGCTACTGGGGATATTTCCCATTGACTAAAGCAACCATGTTCAGCACGATAAGTTTCCCTAACTTTTACTAATTTATGCACCATTTTACTCATTGGGGAGATTAGGAATGAGGATTAGTACTTTCTTCTTTGCATACATTATCTACTCCGAAAGGCTCATAACTAGCATGATTTTCATTTGGCATTCTTCATGATTATGTGCTTATCATGTTGCATGATTATTCATTTTCTATCCTTAGTAAGAACATGATGATCGCTTCTAGCTCATATGTAAGGCAAAACGAGAAATGAATCATGCTTATGCTTCTTACCCTTTATCCCTCTCCTTTGTAACGCTTCCTAACCGTTTAAGTTACATATAGAATTATTCATGAGTGAAAATCATATTAATCCTACCCTATATGTGTGATTATTTTTTTACTATTTCTATTGTCCCATGCGTGAAAATCACGTTACACTACTTGTACGTTTTAATGTCACATTTTATGTCACATTTTTGTGAACAGTACCATTTTATGCCACATTATATGATTGTTCGTATACACTTATTCCCTTTCTTCATCCTTAAGTCACTATATTTCTTAACTTCATGGGTAAGACTGGTATGTGGATGAGTCATGCTTAAACGTGCCTTCGTTTGAGGGACGCTTTTTGCATGAGACGCTTGAGGTTCACACACGTTAAAAATTAAAGAGTAGCGCATCAGTAATTCAATGACTGTTGATATAGCCGTTACGCGTGTGAGAGGGAGATGAATCTAGCGCGTCTGTGAAGGAAACTAGCCATTGGACTGCCCAGAAAGTAGTTGTTGCAATGGCAATGTTGCTATTAGAGACGTTTGAGTGGAGTGAGTTTTGAGCGACCATATAAATAGGTAAACCTATTGTTCCCAGTTTAACTTACCTCTTTTCTATCTCTCATCTCTCTGATCTCCCACTTCCACACTCTCTACTCACCTTCTTACTCCCTTACGACTATGCTTCTACCACTCCACACAGAATTGACATCCACAAACTCTTCCAAAGACTCATTTATGAGCAAGTGACGGACATTATCGTAGGCAATCCGGTCAAAGTAATTCTTAGCTTACTTCTCTACAGGTGTAGAGTAGCAAGTAAGAGTTCATCCCACAGGGAGTCTGCGAATCTGGTCTTGTCGTTGCAAAGCAATTAATTTTAATAACAAACAAAGGGAAATAGGGGGAATATTGATTAATTGATCAAAAAACTTATAAAAAAGCACTTTTTCTCCTAAGCATCCACCTACGAAGTTATGGGTTTGATCATCGATTTTCTATTACATATTGGGTTTAGTCTCTTTATCATATCCTATGTTTGTCCTAATCCATGTAATATGGTTGCTAAATAGGTCAACAAGTCCTAATAGCGTCTTACCTACCAATCTAGCCATGAAACTATTAAGACTAAAACCTAGGCAGCATTAAGTTCATGAATAAATAGGAAGGTATATTGCCCTTGGCGCCTATACCTCATTATCTCCCTATCCTACAAGTCCAACTAGTCGAAGTAGAGATTTGTGCCACTAAGCAGGCAAGGTTCTCCAACTAGGATAAACCATGCCCTGTCTATATGAAGGAAACATGTAAACCTAGGTAGCTAAGCAAGATAATCATATTGCAATCAATTGATAGTGCAAGCAGGAGATTAAAACAACACAATAGCATATTTTTAGAACTAAAGGAGGAAAACTACAAAACAAATACCTTCGCAGGCCTTAGCCCGAAGAACAAAGTAAAGGAGATTACTCCCTCTTCATACTAACAAAGCTATTCTATTATTCTTTGGGAAAATGTGATAATGGATCCTTAGGGATAGGCAAAGTTTTCCCTATTTATAACAAATGATTAAGCTAACCCTAAATGAGAACCCTAAAATGAGTTGTGTGAAACCCCATCCCGAAATACACATGAAAGCCCCGCATCTAGGTCTTCTTGCGGCTCTGCGGTGGCTGAAGGTGAGGGCGCGACTTGTGTCTTTGTGATCACGCCACACTCATAAGGTGGTGCTCGGTCGCGTCGGTTGTGGCACGTTCGTGCCTCTGTGTGGCTCGTCCTGGCTTGGTGCACGAGCTAGGCGCGGGCGCGCGCAGAGCAAGGTGCCCTTTTCCGCCTCTTCTTCACTTGTATTTGCTCTTTGCCTTCCACATCTTCTCCCTTGTGCACATATTCCTCATGTTTGTACTCTTTACTCTACGGCGTCGAGGTTACGGCAAAATGATCCTCTTGTGGCCTTTTATGCCTATAGTTGATGCTAATTCCCATTCTTAATGGTGTACGAAATGCCGCCAATCAGCAAGCTCACACCTGAAGAGCATGAGCAATATAAAAAGTTTATGGCTTTTCAAGCACAAACTAGCTCGTCCCACACCCAGACCAAAAACACTCCATCTCCCCAAACACAACCTCCCACCACCTCTCAAACTTAGTTTGCTCAAGACAAACTGTCTCAGGCATAGTCTGTTAAGAAGGAAGCTGAAGAGATGGAGAAGAAACCGTCTCTAGAGAAGACTCCTCCACCTTCTTCCTTAGTGGCACCACCTCAGGTGCATGTGATAGGATTCACCGGTCAGGGCGAAGAGTAAGGTCACTGTTTCCGGTTCTATTGAGTCGAGCCCGCTCAAAAAGGGAAAGGAGATTGTTGTTCACCAACCACTCTCTAACACAGAGTTTGACCCACTTGCACACGAGCTATCCAAGTAGATGAAGAGTCTCCCCATTCTTTAGCCTGGCAAATTACAGAGCGCTTCCAAGAAGAAGCGACCCCTATCACATGATTACAAGCTCGCCCAGAGAAGAAGAAGAAGTAGATGATGAGGACGATGAAGAGTTAGAGGAATAAGAAGAGGAAGTTGAGCCCATAAAGAAAAATTTGGTGACACCATCATTGAAAAAGGCAAGTGTCAAGCGCCAGAAACGAGTAATGATGACTACCTCCATTTCAACCTCTTCTCAGATCCCTCATCTCTACTGGCCTAGCAAAGCAACAATTTCTTCCACCAGTGCCCCCAGAGACCTGGAAAGGACTAAAAGCAAAGTTTGAGATTGAAGAAGCATACACTATGCTCAATCTTCATGACTGGGACACACTGGAGGTCGCTCCAACTCAGGTAAACGTAGAAATGATCAAGGTGTTTTATTCAAACATGAAGCCATATGAGCCAGCTGACCAGAATAGTCCAACTGAAATGGTCGTGCTGAAATGGAATAAGAAGTCCATTTTCATTCCTATGACAGAGTTTGTTGAAGCTGTTGGAATGACCACTAGCGATGGCTGCTTCAACTTCGTTGCCAAGAAAACTGGCCCAGGGGTGCTAGTGCAATCAAACGAGACCTCTTTGGTCAGTATGCCAACAAGAAAGAGCTCAAGGTCGACTTCTTACCTTACTCTCTCAGAATCGTGCATTACATAATTGTTTGCAACATCGTTCCACACAAGGATAAGCAAGATGTGGTGACTATAGCTCATGGGGTGCTCCTGAACAAGTGTTTGAAGGGCGAGCTCATAGATACTCACATATTATGTATACCCACATGTACACTTCGATGGAGAACACCAAGGCGAACATGCCCTATCCTCACATTGTGAAGAAACTCATGCTCAATCATGGTATTTACTCAGCAGAGAACGAAAGAGTTGTTTGATGAAATGCTCTCTGAAATTGTGCTTGAAGGTCTGGAGGATGTAGAAGACTCTGAAGTTGAGGATGAAAAGAAACCATTCAAGCGACAGACCAAGGAAGAACTTGTAGTAAGTTCAAGCTCGATTATAGGTAACTTCGCAGTGATGAAAGCTCTCGATAGAATTGAGACTGCTAGTCGTTGAAAGCTCGAAGGTACATGATGAAATACTTTCTCTGATTGCGTACTAGCTCACTCAGATTGCAGAGGTTGCAAGTGAAATGCTCCAAGTCGAGAAGAGTGTAGTTCAGAGGAAAGAGTAGCCAATTAGTCTTACCCGGTGTTCTAAGCGTTTTGGTCTAAGCCCGCTTATTTTTTTAGCCTTATGTGTATTGTGTGTTAAAAGTTTCTTAATGAATATAAGATGCATGCTTATTTAATCCCGCTAATTGTGTTTGATTGCTTAAGTGAATTTATGCTTAGCTTGATCTTACTGATATTCATGCATGCTTAAGAAGTTAGTATACTTAAGGAGTTCTAAAAGTTTCCTAAATGTTGTATTGTGAATGAATTTTTGATGAAGTCAAAAGGGGGGATTTTGAAGTGTTCATGTAGGCATGCTTAAATATTCACCAAAGTCAAGAGGGATTCAAAACCACGTCTTGATCTCAGGGGGAATGAAAGGTATACTGAACTTAAAAGGTAAAGTGAAGTGAAAGTGAAAGTGAAAGTGAAAGTTTAGCTTGTTCTAATATTTTTAAGCGAGATATAATTCAGTTCTTGTGATTTTTTTATGAATGGTTCAAATAAGTTTGAAATCATCAAAAAGGGGGAAATTGTTAGTTCAGCTGAGGTAGCTTAACTTAGTTTCTCTAGTTTTGATGTTTACAAACTTAATCATTCTTGGAAATCAAGTGTTTACAGAGTTTACAGAATATGTAAGACACCTTACAAGTGTAGCTTACACTGTATGAAGCTCGCTTACACAGTATGAAGCTCGCTTAATACTTTACAGCATATAGAAGTCTCGCTTCATCATTTTCAAGCTAGTTGGTTCAGCGAGCTAGGCAAGCTGAAGAAAACAAGACAAGAGAAGTGAGTAGCCGAGCTGGAAATTTCTATTTGCCAGAAAAGGACGCGGGGCACGCTTCTATCCTTATTTGAATAAGTGCATGTTTTAAATGTTGATCTTGAATCAGCGCAAGTGGCACGGCAAGCTGGATTGTAAGCCGTACACGTGGTAGTTGATCCATCAAGTTGCGAGGCGCACTCAGAAGTTGTTAGAGTGCTCATCTACGTGTCAAATTCCTATTGGCGTGCTTATGTCGCCAAACAGAATTAAGAAGATGTGTTCTTGAGAGCCAATCAGGATTTAGCTACGTTAGTATTTTATTTGTATGTAAAAGCTAGAGTTAGCTTACTCTATATACTCTATAAATAGAGAAAAGCTTGAACCAGTGAAGGGTTCCTGCTTTGCCATTTTCCAGAGAGTTAGTACGAGAATTTTGTAAGGTAGCTTAAGGGATCACTTGTTTTTGTATGAAAGGAGAGAGCTTTGTTTGCTAGTGAGAGAAAGAGAGTTTCCTTTCTAAAAACAAAATGAAAATCGACCTTCAATATATCGTAGTAGTGAGTTTTCTCCTTGATTCACTAGGAATCTAAGGTTCTCACTTTGAAGAGAAATATTCTTTTTCATTATTATTTCGCTTCTCTCTTCCGCATTTTTAAACAAGCTCCAAGCCTTAGAGACTTTACTTATAAAGAAGCTCACTCGATCCAACACTAATAATAATACTAATGCCCTCAAACTAAAATATAGCATCACATAAAACTAGAATTTATCTGCTATATATATGCTCAAGTTGGAAATTATTTAAAATAAGCATGTAACACTATCAAATTTCGAAAACCGTTTATAGCATACGTAAGGAGTTTACCATTAATATATTTTCGATCCCGTTTATAGTATGGAGGATAGCTTCTTTACAAATCATATTTTTAGTACTTGGAATGTAATAAAAAATGCGGAAGAAAGAAGCTTAACAAGGAGAACAATAAATCACTCAATTTGGTGAGAACCTTTGATTCTTATTGAGTCTAGGATAAAACTCACCCCTACTATATTACCAAAAGGTTGCTTTCTTTGTGTTTTACAAAGAATACTTACAATTCTCTCACTAGAACTTGTAAGTTCTTACCTCTCGTACAAACACTTTTCTCAAAATTACCTTTCATAATTCTCTCTTTTCTTTAAGCTCTCTAGAAAATCAGCAACGTCTCTCACAAGAACTCCAATCTTAAATCTGTTGCACAGAGTTGACCAATGAATCACCGCATGCCACGTAGCTAAGCTCACTAACAGAATTCCTGAGCACGTTTGACCACTTGTGGATAGGAGTCCATGTGTACGATAGATCTCGCTGCTTTTTCTGCAAGTTGTGCTTGCCTCCGCTTGGCATTTAAAACGTGTGTTATACTAAAAACCATCCAAAGTGCGTTATTTGTCGTTTTCTGCTTCTAGATTATTTTCAGTTCGTTGTTGCGCTTCTTCTATCACTCTATTCTTTAGCGCGACTATCTCGCTGGTTCAGCTTCCTTCAAATCTCTTCATCGACACTTTAAAGCTTCATAAATGATTCAAGCGAGACTTGTACAATATAAGTTTGACTCTTATATGGTCAATTAAATCCTGTAAACTCTTGACACTCATGAAATTCATTAGCTACTAAGTTTACAATCATCAAAACTAAAGAAAATGAATTAAGCTAGACTTAACTGAACTAACAGAACCCATCATGTTTCTCTATTCTTCTTTTCTGATGAAAACCCCACTCAAGATTGGAAGTCTTGACTCTTTCAATTGCTTCGGGGATATTTATTAGGGCTAGGATCCATGCTTTGATGGCCAAATTAAGTCTTCTAGCAGATGCTACAACCTCTCTGTTTCCGCGACTTCGGCCACCGCTCCTTCAACTACTTCTCCATGGTTGTTGTTCAGAACAACCGGGTGCTTGAGGATCAGAGCCATATCGAATTTGGTCCTCTTGGTACTACCGTTTGTGTCTACTACTTCCCATGGCGCCCCACACGATGCTTGTTATGCCTACGACCACTTATTCTGCCATTTCCAAGATTTGCTTTTTCCTTTTGATCTTACTATGTCATGTCCATGTCTTTTCTTCTTCTTTATTACTCCCTCCGTCCCAATATCATCTTCCTATCCAAAGCATTAATATTTAACTAAAGATCCAAAGCATTAATATTTAACTAATATTTAACTCATATGCCTGTAATATTCCCCCTTTTGACATCATGTAAAAAGGAATGCGCAATATTAATAAAGGAAATTAAGTGTAGAACGTGCGTGCCTTCTAGAGGAATGAGTAAGTGATACGAAAGAAAACGCAATAAGTCTAGCCTTATCTCAGTACGCACTAGAGCAAGCAGATAAGTGAACCAAAAACTAGCAATTCATTGATAAAATTGAAGAGCGCACATAAAAACAGCCATAAAGATAAAAAATGACAGGAATTTTAGAGGAGCTTGGGATTTCTAAGAGGGCCTAGGGGAACTGAGACCATCGCTACTCCCACTGATAGTCTTCCTTGTAGTCATCCTCGTAACCCTCCTTCAAAGGCCCGATCATGAGTGCCTTGATATGATAGAGGTGCCAGTCGAGCAAGCGCCTAAACCCAGATAGATGTCGATTAGTCTGAAGGACAGCTTCCAAGGTGCGAAGCTAAATTTCCTCTGAGCTCATATTTGGCGGTAGCAGGGGCTTGCGCTCCTTTGAGGGGCTCTTCATTCGGCAAGGTCTGGATTCTGATTTGGGAGGGGCTGAGGATTCGGGCTTTGGTTTGGGCTCGGGCTTAGGCTCAGATCTGGGAGTGGAGCCAAGGAGGAGCTTCTCAACCGGCACACCATACTAGCGTGCTTGAGTAGCCGGCGCAGCCCAGTCTCATTGATTATACTCTCACAGGGCGTTTCATTTGTCGGCCTGTAGATCCCAAGCTCTAGCATAAGCTTCTTGACAATGTGGGGGTAGGGAAACGCGTGGTTCTTATGCATCTTCACCGTCAGCATGTGGGAGAGGATGAGTCGCGACGTATCTATGAGACTCCTTCAATGACCTCTCACAGTAGGCACACATCTGCTATGGTGACGGTATCGCGCTTCTCTTGGCGTGGGATGATGTTGCGCAACATTATGTAGTGGAGGAGCTTTGTACCGAAGCCCAGCATATGCGTCTTGATCTCCCTTGGATGCAGCTTCCCCGCCAGCAATTCCAGCGTCTTGCCCTTTCTAGAGGGCCAGTTCTTCTTTGGAAGAGACGCATACCCTTCGCCCGTTGGAAGATCGAGCACCTTCTCCATAAGCTTGACGTTCAACATCTTAGGCTCGTCTCCCCAAGGAATGTGGGCCACATAGTAGAGCTGGCCAGGGCTAGGGGTCATGACGGCGAGGGAGTTGTAGAACTTTCTCACCTCGTCATAGTCAACAGCGAAGGGCTCCACCTCGAGCTCTGACCAGCGACTGCACTCGAGAGAGGCGACGGCGGCAGCGACATCGAACTCTGCAGAGCTGAGGCTGGACCAGAAGCCTTGGCCTATGATTAGAGGCTCGATAAAGACTCGAGTTGAGAAGTTGTCGTGAGCAGGTGGGAGACTGAGGACTCGTCGCTTTCAGGCAGGGTGATTGTCTTCTGGCATTTCTGGGTGGTGGAAAGAGGGCGTGATGGCTAAGGCTCGTTTGAGGGATGTGTGAGGCAGTGGAGAGGGAGGAGTAGTGAGAGAGAGGGTGGTGGATGTGATGGCAGGGTGGTGATGGGTGGATTCATCATGTCTGTAGGCGGAGGGAGTGTGCTTGGTGGAGTCGGTGGAGGATACCGGGTAAATGACGGGGGTTGTTTGGTCTTCCTTCATTGGTGCTGGAGAGTTGGAGTGAGCGGTAGGTAAGGGCAGAGGACTGGGCACTTTCTCTAGAATTGGAGAGAGAGGCTTTGGTGGTGCTGAGTCAGGGAGAGCTGGTGGTGTGGAGGAAGAGGGAGAAACAGGGGCGGCTGCTTTAGAGATCTCCGTGAACTCTTGGAATTTGAGGAACTCAGCCCATTTGACGGGGTCAATGTTCATTAGGTTGGCCATTATTGTGTTTAAAGAGAGTGGAATTTGTGAAGGAGAGAGAGGAGAGTGGTGAAGAGTTGCAGGGTTTGAGCGTTGAGTGCTTTGAAGAGAGAGGATTTGAGAAGAGTGAATAGTTGCAGAGGTGGTGAAGGAAGGCTGAATCTGGTCGAAGGGGCTATTTATAGAGAGGGTCGAACGGTCAAATCACAATTGCCTTATTTTAGATCTGGAACGACACCTTGTTTTATCTCAGATGCAAGTGACCGTTCGTAGGATGGCGAGTAATGAGTGTCTAGAAGATAGTCGATGTTGAGACGCTCGGTCCCAAAAATTATGTCGGTCCCTATACTCAGTTCCTGAAGTTATCTGCGCTTCACTCTAATCTGTGTTACTCGGTCCCCAAGGATATGTAGCTCAAAAACTGCACTTGTGATCTCTTCTACTTACTCAGTCCCCATACTAGGACGTACTGTATCACAGTTCCCATTCTCAGTAGGATAATTCAACTCGCTTAAGCACATAATAAACTCACACACACAAAGGGACATAAAAGCTCTTTTAAAAACAAGAAGTGATAAGCATATATGGGTAGGGTTTTTGTCATCTCAATGAATATTCCCGGTTGTGGCTTATATGGTCATAGGGAACGTAACATTAAGATCAAGGCTAAGGGACTAGCCTATAAGCACGAATCATATCTGGGGGCTTGATTAGGAGGTTAAGAAGCAATCATTGTGCATATATATAAGGGCTTGAAAATGAATGGCATGCAAATGGGTCAAGTTTTAGCAAGCAATAGTGCAATCCTAGAGAGGGCATAACTAAGCATTTATCATTTAGCATCACACAGAGCACGCGAAGGATGAATCCCCCTAAGAGTATAGGCTAGGTTCGCGCACGTACTAGTCCTAGGTTCCCAAGATTAAATGGAGCACTGAATTTACACAAGATCAAGGGAGAAGGCTTACGTGCAAGGAGATGCTTAATGAAAGGGGATCAAGCCTAAGTGAAGTCTTAGCTTGATGAACGGTTCCTTGTTCAAGGCCTTGGTGAAAATGTCTTCTATTTGATCCTCAGTTCTACAATGGGTGAGCTCGATGTGCTTCTTCTCCACATTATCTCGAAGGAAGTGATGACGCACGTCAATGTGCTTGGTTCGAGAGTGGTGCACAGGATTCTTTGCGATGTTGATCGCGCTTGTGTTGTCACACCTTATTTCAATCGAGCCCATCGAGATTCCGAAGTCAGTGAGTTGTTTCTTGAGCCATAGGAGTTGAGCACAACAAGAAGTGGTTGCTATGTATTCAGCCTCGGTGGTGGACACAGCTACTGAGTTCTGTTTGTGAAAGCCCATGAAACGAGACAAGGGCCTAGAAATTGTGCCATACTTGAGGTGCTCTTTCGATCAACTAGATATCCTGCATAGTCAGCATTTTTGTATCCAACAAGGGTAAAATCGCAGTTTATAGGGTACCATAAACAAAGATTATCAGTCCCTTTTAGATAACAAAGGATACGCTTGATGATGGCGACGTGCGACTCCCTTGGATCAGATTGGAAACGTGCACACAAGCTCACTGCAAAAACAATATCGGGCCTAAAGGCAGTTAAGTACATTAAGGATCCCACCATACCTCTATAGAGTGTTTCATTCGCCTTGGGTCGTTAAGGTCTGCGTCTAACTTAGTTCTTGTGGACACTGGAGTGTGAAGGGCTTGCTATTGTCCATTCCAAACTTCTTTATGATCTCCCTTAGATACTTTTGTTGATGAATTTGAATGCCTTCAGCCTTTTGCACCACTTGCAGTCCAAGGAAGAAGTTGAGTTCCCTTATCATGCTCATGTTGAACTTGCTACTCATCACGTCTTTGAGTTTCTCTACAAGCAACATGTTAGTTGAACCAAAAATAATATCATCAACATATACCTGAACCACTAGGATGTCGCCTTCATGTTCATGGATGAAGAGCGTCTTGTCGATTGTTCCCCTCTTGTAAGTTGTTGGCGAGGAGGTAATTAGAGAGGCACTCATACCATGCCATTGGTGCTTGTTTTAACCCATAGAGGGCCTTGTCCAGGAAATAAACATGCTCTAGGTGATTCGAGTCTTCAAAGTCTGGGGGCTTCTTCACGTACACTTCTTCATTGAGCACACCATTGAGAAAAGCCGTCTTCACATCCATTTGAAAGATCTTAAAGCCCTTGTGCGAAGCCAAGGCAATAAGAAGTCGAATGGCCTCTAATCTGGCAACTGGGGCGTAGGTCTCGTCATAATATCCCTTCTTGTTGATTGTACCCTTGTGCTACCAGACGTGCTTTGTTTCTGACCACAGCTCCTAAATCATCGAGCTTGTTGCGAAAGACCCAACGAGTGCCTATGATGGTGCCATTGGAGGGCTTAGGAACAAGGCACCAGACTTTGTTTCGCTCGAACTCATGAAGCTCTTCTTGCATGGCAGCCACCCAATCTGGATCGAGGATGGCTTCTTTGATATTCTTAGGCTCAGTGAGAGAGACGAAGGCGTTGAAGGCACAAAAGTTGGTTTCCTCAGTTGTTTCATCCAGAGCTTCAACAATTGTCTCTGGAGGAGCTAGTCGAGCTACACGAGAGCGAGTGTGAATCCCAGAATGGACTGGGGTGAGCATGTTCGTTGGAGGATAAGCACCTTGTTGTTGAAAAGCTCTAGTGGGAGGCTCTGTGTTCTGATCAATGTCTGAGGTAAAAGGCCCTTCGTTATCACTGTCTGAGTCAGGGCCTGAGGGAACTGAGGCTATATACGGAGGGGTGAGTGGGTTTAAGGCTTTCTGAGGAGATGCTTGATCGATATCTGAAGGGGCTTCAAAGGAGGCGACTTCTGGGAATTGATCGGAAGTGTTTGTCGAGGAAGTGAGGAAGGCACTTTCATCAAACACTATGTGTATGCTCTCCTTGAAGTTTCTTATTCTTTGGTTGAAAACCTTGTACGCTTTGCTTGATGGGACATAGCCAAGAAAGATGGCTTCATCACTTCGTGCATCAAACTTGCCTAAATTATCTTTCCCATTGTTCAGCACGTAGCACTTGCATCCAAATACCCTAAAATGAGATATGCTTGGAGGATATCCCTTGATCAGCTCGTAGGGAGTCTTGCATAGAGAAGGGCGTAGAAGAGCTATGTTGGTGATGTGGCATGCAGTGTTCACCGCTTCAGCCCATAGAGATAGAGTGACACTTCTTTGAAGAAGCATGGTGTGCGCCATCTCTACTAGCGTTCGATTCATTCTTTCAACCACTCCGTTCTGTTGTGGTGTCCTAGGAGCTGAGAAGTTGTGAGCAATTCCTCTTTCAACGCAGTAGCTCAGCATCTCTCCATTCTCAAATTCAGTTCCATGATCAGATCTTATAGAGCGCACCTTCAGAAATAGAGAATTCTCGAGTAAGGTGACCAGCTCTATGAAGCGCGAGGAGGCTTGATCCTTGGAGCGCAGGAATAAGGTCCACATGAACCTAGAGTAGTAATCAACGATCACAAATATATAGCGTGCTCCACCAGGACTTTGAACACGCATTGGGCCACAGAGGTACATATGAAGAAGCTCAAGGGGCTTCTTTGTTGTGATGTTCTGCTTGGCTTTGAATGAGGTTCGGACTTGTTTGACCTTAATACAATTAGCACAGTGTGTCAAGTTGTCTATCTTGATAAGAGGTAGACCACGAACTAGCTCATTTGAACGCAGCTTATGTAGAAGATGAAGATTTACGTGCCCTAGTCATTGATGCCATAATTCTGTTTGATCTTCAATAGTAGCGAGACAAAGACGACCTTTTGGAATGAAGCTAGAGTCAAAGATGTAAGTGTTGTTGACTCGCTTCCCCTTAGGAAGATCTCCCTAATGGCATTTCTCACAAGGCACTTCGAGGTAGTGAAGGTCACTTCGTTTGGTCCCTCGTCACCGAGTTGAGCTACGCTTAAGAGGTTGTAACGAAGGCTCTCCACAAAGTTCACCATCTGGATCTCTATCTTGTCATTTATATGTACCTTCCTGTGTCCAGTGATTTCTCTAGCTCTCTTGTCGCCAAATGATACGCTTCCACCGTCATATACTTGAAAACTTTGTAATCTTTCCTTGTCTCCAGTCATGTGACATGAGCAGCCACTGTCTATGTACCATTTTCTCTCATTGCTCAAGTTTTCCTGGAAATTAGCAATCAAACTTTTGGAACCCATTGAAGCTCAGCTTTTTTGAGTGGATTAGTTTTCCGGTTAGTATCAGGAGAAATACTACGATCGAGCCTTTGGCCTTTAGATGAAGTGGAAGTCGCTAGGTAAGAAGCTTCATTCAAGCTACTCACTTCGCATGTAGCGCGAGTGGGTGACTTGTATGCCTTTTTACTTAGCGCTTGCTTCTTCTTGCAAGTGTGTATAGTCTGCCCATTGTTACCACAGAACCTACACCATTCGTTGTACTTCACATAACCATATTTGCCCTTTCCAGGTCTAAAGGGCTTCCTATCCTTAATCTTAGGAACTATTGTGTTTGTGGCATTCCCTTGGGCTTGGCTCACATACATCTTATGAGCCATTTCCCCGTGAAAACCAGTGATTGTCATTCCCTACTGGTTGTTCAAGTGCATTAACCTTTTTCTCTAAGAATTCATTCTTGCTTCTACATATTTGAAGGGCCTTGTCTAAGGTTTCAGCTTTTTCACTTAATTCTCTGCTGAGCTTTTCACTAGCACTCGAGCACTTGGAGGAGTCTACATCATATCCTAATCCAGGTCTAGCTTTTACCAAGACAGTTTGATTCACGGTTTTCTCATTAACAGATTTAGTTAATTCGGTGATCTTAGTAAGAATTAGCCCTAAGTCGCTTTCTACCTTGAGTTCTAGGTCCTTTAATGATCCCCCTTGAGGTTGCTTACCCTTGCAGCCCTCGCAGGATTTCATCATCAGACTCAGTTCCCTAGATTTTACTAAGGCCTTTTCTTTCTCAGCTAACCTAGTGGATAGGTCAAGACATTCACTACGTAGTTCATCAACTTCCTCTTCATATTCAGTGACTTGAGATTCTAAGGCTTCAGTGTCCTCTAGTAGCCCCTTAATAATATTAATAATGTCTTTCTTTTCAAGCATATTCAAGCGATTAGGAAAGGAGTCAGGAGTTTTTACCTCAGTGGTGAGAGCCTTTGCATTGGCCATGAGACATTTGCCTTGGAATCCTTCGTGAAGGTCATGTTCATCATCTTCTTCTCACTAAGCTGAGAAAAGCGCCTTCTTCTCAGTGGCCTCTACCTTTGGGTTAGTGCACGTCTTGGCGAGATGGCCCTTCTCTTATCAGTTATAGCATGTATACTCCTTGAGATCGCGCTTGGCTGAAGATGATGCTTCACCTGGTCCAGCTCTCTTCTTGAACCATTTCTTAACCATATTAGTCATAAGGGAGACTTCTATATCATCATCCTCGTCTTCTTCACCGCCATTGATGTCCATCTTTTCAAGCACCTTCGTGAGCTTCAGAGTTGTTCCAGTGGCTTCTCTTATCTTGAGTCCCTTTAGCGAATCAGCGTTCTCTTGGTCGAAGAACTTGCCAAATATGTCTACGACTGAAATCTTCTTGCAGTTTGGCGACATGAGTGCGATTCTCCGAGTGAGCTCAAATTTATCTCTCATAGCGTAGATGATAGCCAGTGTCTGCTCAGAGACTGGAATGGTTACATCAGAGGCCGTTAGCTTGTTGACTAGAATGGTGAAGCGCGATTGGCAGGCTGACACGCTTTCCCTAATCAGTTGTTTGAAGGATTGAAACTCCCTTTATCTTCTCTTCCTATGTGTATGGAGATGATAGCTTCCCACATGTCTTTGACAGTTGGAATGCCAATGACCTTGTCAATGTCCTTGCGAGAGAGTCCACACAGAATCAGTTGTCGAGCTTTTGAATTCTTCTCCATCTTGGCGTAGTGCTCTGATTGCCAATCCTTTCTATCCTTCAGTTCTAGAAGCACTTCGTCACCAAGTTCAATGAGTTTCCAGCATTGGTAGTCTTGGGTTTGGATGAAAGTCGTGTGAACTCCCATCCACCAATCAAGTTCTCCTTCTCGAAGCTCGTGAGGTTTGTTGAGGGACATGCCGAGGTTGAACTCTAAGTTCTTCATTGCCATAGTGGAATTGGATCCTGCTCTGATACCAATTGTGGATCGTGAAGTACTTAGTCTAACTAAAGATCAAATCTTTTGTGTGGAATATAAGACTAAGAACAATTAAACACTTCAATTCCAAAACGTTAGTTGATTTGATTTCTCTTGAGACTTACAACAACTAGGCGAACACACAGTTCTTAGTTTCTCTCAACTCTCCTAGCTATTGCCTAAGCTCTAAATCAAGATGAACTCTCTCTCTCTCTCTCTAGTTCGACAACCACAGTATAAGGATAATAAACTAAACTACTTATACTATGGCATAATCACCGGAAACTAATTACATAAAAGCAAGTGAATAATAATAAATAAAGTATTAAATCTAAACTAGCCGAATATAGTTACAAACTAGCTTCAACTGTTAAGATCTCGAATCTGGTAAATCTCTTGGCGAATCAACTCTTTCCTTCTTTAGCTCTATTTCCTTCTTTAGCTTCAAGGAAGATTTCTTTCCATAAATACGCGCTCGGTCCCCTTGAGCGTCTTCGGTCCCCTTGAGCGCGTCCTCCTTGTGTAGCGCGTTACTTTGTGCAGCTCGATCCTTTACTCTCAATGTTCGGTCCCCTTCAGTATCCTTTGGTTCCCTTGCTCCTAGTTAAGCGCCTTGAGCGCTAGTCTTCTCGATGAAATCGCTCTTGTCTCTTCTCTTAAGCTCATTGTTTTCCACGTTTTAGCTTCCTAAGTAACTCAAAGGCCTATCGATTTCCTGCCATATCTCACTCAATACACATATTAGTTCATAAGGTAGTTTGTTATCATTAAAATTAGGGCATTATAAGTTATATGAACTAAGGGGCAAGTTCATACAACTAACAGATTGGTCCTTGTCAGGGTAGCTTTCTTCTGGGAAGAGCAATCACGGATAATATTGTCCTAGCGCAAGAATGTGTTTACTCCTTGAGAAGGAAACAAGGGAAGAAGGGTTGGTTGATTATGAAGATTGATCTTGAGAAGGCCTTTGACCATCTTCGTTGGGATTTCATTGTCGACTCGTTGGTACATGCGGGTTTCCCCTCTCATTGGGTTAATTGGATCACGGAGTTTGTTTCCTCTCCGTCCTTGAATGTGCTTTGAAATGGTGATTCTACCAAGTTCTTCAAGCGCTCTAGAAGCATCTGGCAAGGTGATTCTATCTCGCCTTATATCTTCCTCATTTGCATCGAGAGGCTTAGTCACATTATCTCGGAGTCTATCAGCGATGGTAGGTGGCACCCCATTCACGCTTCTCGTGGCGGCCCCCTATCTCCCATATCCTTTTCGCTGATTACATTCTTTTACTTGGGGAAGCTTCAGTCCAACAAGTCCGAGAGATCCTTGCATGCCTTGATCATTTTTGCTCATCGTTGGTTCAACATGTTAATAAAGCCATCCAATCTCTACATCTCCCCTAATGTTGACGATAATCTTAAGGATCTTCTTGGTAGAGAGAGCGGCATGGAAGTCACCTCTGATCTTGGAGTCTATCTTGGTATTCTGATCCTCCATAAGCAAGTATCTACTGAAACCTTCACTTCGCTCCTCCAAAAAATTCAATCCAAGCTCAATGGTTGGAGAGGTAAGCATCTTAGCTTCTCCGGTAGAGTCACTCTCTCTAAATCGGTGCTCAATTCTTTGCTCGTCTATGTCCACCCTCTCTCTCCCGGTTCAGGTGTGTAATCGTATTGATCGTGCTACTCAGTCCTTCATTTGGGATAGCTGGGAGAATGTGAGGAAGATCCACCTTGTTAGTTGGGGCATCGTGACCAAGGATAGGGTGGTATTGGTATTAAGAAGATGTGTGAATTCAATACCTCCCTTATTGGCAAGCTTGTGTGGCATTTCATTCATAGCAATGATGATTTATGGGCGAACATGCTTCGTGCCAAATATATCCGGCATAACTTAGAGGAGCGCTCGGACATATCTCATATGTGTTGGACCATTCATAGTGGTATCAATAGGGTTGTCATCCACGGCATCAAATTGGTTATCGATTATGGTAATTTGGTTAGGTTTTGGAAGGACAAGTGGTCTCTCGACTCGCCCCTTTTACAGGTTACTACGGGGCTTGTGTCGGCTTCTGACCTTGATCTCCCCGTCCGCAGCTTCTGGATAGAGGATGTGGGCTGGGATTGGGCGAGATTTGCGGATACGATCACTCACCAAGCCCACCTTGCGGTCGCTTCTCATTCCGTGATCGACGATTAGCTGGCTTCCTACGCTCTTGTTTGGGCTGGTTCGGGGGACGGTAGGTACACTATCTCTGATTCCTATTGCTTCCTCACGCATGCCCGCTCGGACTCCAACATCAACCAACCTTTATTCAAGAAGATATGGAGGCTCCACTATCAAGAACGGGTGTGATACTTCAATTGGATTGCCTATCGGGGAGCCATTCTTTGCAACGCGGAGAGACATAGGCGCCATTTGGCTTGTTCAGGAGACTGCTCTGCTTGGCCGGGTTCTATAGAATCCCTCTTTTACCTCTTCGGATATTGCCCGAAAAACGCGGGGGTGTGGGAGGCCCTTAGACCGCTCTTATCAAGGTCCGACTTCTACTCTTCTAACTTTTCTATTTTGATTAGAATTAATTTAAATGCAGGACTAGGAGGATAAGAAAGCTTGGGCGGGAACTTTTGCAACCGCACTTTGGAACATTTGGAAATGGAGGAATGAGCGGACGTTTCGGAACGAGGAGTTCAACGGGAGCAAGGCGGCGTTCATTCTTGCGCTAGCCAAGATTACTGTAGGGCGACTTTCAAAGACCATCTCTACTTGGGTGGTGTGAAGGAACAGGCTTGGATCGCGTGGGTGAAACCGCCCGACGACTGGGTGAAGCTCAACACGGATGGTGCAGTGTTAGCCGCGCGAGCTGCAGCTGGAGGTGTCATTAGGGATAGTAGTGGGGTCTGGATTGGTCGATTTCTTCACAATATCGGATCTTGCTCGGTCCCGGCTTGCTTGGTCTTTGGGGATCGAGAGGGTTTACGTGGAAACTGATTCGACTCTTGTCACTCAGCTTTTAGGTAAACCTATAGATAGGTTTCATCCCCTTTCCACTCGTGTGTCTTTGGCACAGGGCTTTTTGCGTAGGACCTGGAAATGACAGGTCTGACATGTGTATAGGGAAGCCAATCGAGTCGCCGACTCCTTGGCATCTCTTTCTTTTCATGTTAGTGTCGGCGTCGTTCCTTTGGACTGTCCTCCTTCGGAGATTTAGGTGTTTTGGATGATGACATTAGGGGACGGCCTATACCCCGCTTTATTCTGTTGTAGCCCATTTTCTTTTACTATTAACGCGTAAGGAGACTTCGACTCTCTTTCTACCAAAAAGAAATTGTTCAAATTTGATTGTTATTTTACATGTTTTTTATTTTAACAAAATTATGGACACTTCCAAGAATCTGAGGTTGGCGATGGTGAACTGTTGAACCGATCTCAACCCAAACCAGTAAAGATGTGACCCGGCCTGAAAAACCCTTCAACTCGATTGGTCCAAAAATTGATGGATCGAACTCGAAGGACTTGAACCTGACCCGAAAAACTAATTTTGCAAAGTACATCTCATTATAATAAAAAATAATTACACATAAAATAATTATAAATGTAACAATATTATTTTAAAAAGTTACTATATAATAATATTAATTTGTATTAAAATTCCATTTTAATCTTATAAAGCTATAGAAATCATTGAAAATAACATTCTTGACTCATTGGATCAACCCGACCCAAAACAAACCCGATAAACCCGAAAATTTTGTCAACCCGTTCAACTTGAATATGATTTGAACGCGAACTCGCTCGACCCGAACCCGACCTGTCCGACCCATTTACCAGGTCTAATTTCCACAAATGTCCTTTTGATTTGACATACCCTATTTAATGTCTTTTCTCTCTTATTTACGTATTATTTTTACATTGGGGAAGAAATTTTTTTTATATATTATCAGATTATCTCTAATCTTAGTAAATCCATAGGCTTGAACCTTCAAACTAATTTTTTGTGTGATTTTTTATCACCTAATGTGGATAGAATACATTTAATTATCAGTTCCAGTTCCCACATACAAATATAATTGGTATGTATTTGTCTTTACTTTAATATTAGTCCTTGAATATCCATGCAAATGAGGATAAAGTTTATATGCACTTAACATAGAAGAGTTTGAATATGGACTATGTGGTTAAATCACACATGTTTGAGAATGTGTAACATCTTGTATGTAAATTTTTAATAAAATTTATTTAAATACGCGTTAAAATGCTAGTAGTTCTAGTTTATTTTTTCGGAATTTTTCTTAGTGTGTATATATATGTTTAATATATGTGCAAACCTTCTTAATTGATTGTGGATGAGTTTCGTGTGTAAGTGTGGGTGCCTAGTGTGTACATACTTGTGCGTGTGCTATTATGTGCGTGTCTCTACAATGTTTTTTTAGTAAATGTGTAAGGCTTGTGAATGTGATTGTTATAGATGCACATAAAAATATTTCCATTATACAATGTTTTCTTATTTAATGTGCAAGATTTCTTACTGAATCTATATGAAAATGTTAATATATGCCCAAGCCTTCCTAGTGGATTGTGCATATGTTTCCTACAAAGTTGAATGTGCAATAACATACTATTATTGTGCAAAGTTATCTTACTAAATGTACAAGATTTTCTTAATAAATAAGTTTTTACGAACGTGATTGCGGATGTGCATCAAAATACTATTATTGTGCGATATTCAGGACCTACTAATTGAATGTGCGTTAATTTTCTATATATGTGCAAAGTTTTCTTAATAATTTGCAAGCCTTGTAGATATGATTGTTGTGGATGGAAACACACTCAGGTGAAACATGTTGTTAGGAAAAAACGTGTAATCATTTTGTGGCGTTTAGATATCAAATAAATCAATGGCTCTAATTAAGTCTAAAAAATTAAATAACAAATACTAAAACTAGAAATTAAGGAAATAAGGATTCCTATTTTATTTCTTTCTATAATCTCTCTTTCCTTAAATCCCCAAATTTCCTCACCTAGCTCTTTATTTTATATTTAGTGATAATATCACAACCTAATTTTACTATTTTGCCTTTTCGATTCGTGCATATCAGTTTCTTTACTATGTATATAAATAATCCTAATCAAAGTCATAACGTTATTCATATTCTAAACACACATAGAATAAAACGTGGCATATTGATACATTATATATTACATATTAAATTTGAAATACCTTTTATGTTCGGTAATTGCATTGTCACCCAAAATCGCATGTGAAAACTGTATGCATATCATCCTTCTTCTAACACAAATAAATGAAGAATTCTCATATAATAATCATAACCACTCTCAATTTTTTAGAGATGAACTAATTCAAAGTCAATAACTGCATATTGTTGTATAGAATCCGTATACATTGATATAACTATTCCGAATTTTTATAGATGAACATATCTAATTTTAGCAATTGCATGTCCTTGTACACAATCCACATATCATTGCCATAAGTACTCCGAATTTTTACAGATGAACATATCCAAAGCCCGTAATTGTATATCGTTATTCAGAATTTGCATATAAGAACAAAAAATACTTTAATTTTTTTCCTACGAATGTCATATTCAAAACAATAAATTGAAAGAGTTCTCATATCATAACCATAACTACTCCGAATTTTAAGATATGAACATATCAAAAGTTAGTAATTGTATATCAGTGTATAGAATTCGTATATCATTGCCATAACTACTCCGACCTTTTATAGATGAACATATCCAAAGTTAGTAATTACATATCATTATACAAAATTATCATATCATGACCAAAATGTGATTAAAAAAATTGTTCTTTTCACTAACCTTCATCCATGAATTAACCCTTTGATGCAAACTGTAATGCTAAAAAGGTGGAAACTTTGATATAGAAAGGCACTATGTTGGGGAAGAAAACTACGAAATTCTCTTCCTAAAAAACAGGAATCAATTTACGCAAAAAATAATGCTTTTAAGATCCTTTCTTGTAACTACGTAAATTTATCTTTGTTTTTATTTTTTTTTAACTCCTCAAATCCAAGAAAATCTATCCATCCATCTTTTCTCATCCAACGCTCAATTTTTATTCACTCGTTTTACTATAAAGGTTGTTTCACCTGAGCGTGTCCCGTTGTGGATGGCATCAAATGTACATTAGCTTTCTATATATATGTGCACGATATTTTAAGTAAACGTGCAAGTTCGTCTGAGTAAATTTGATGGTATTTAAGTAAATGTACAATATTTTATGATTAAATGTGCTTGAAAAAATTAATTTATATCACTCCTAGTCAAATGTGCATCAATTTCCTATATATGTGCAATATTTTCTTAATAAATGTGCGTTTAATGCTAACATATGTGAAATGTTAAAGCAAGTAGCATATATATTTTTCATGCATAGAATCTTAAAATACAATTATAATAGACAACTATAAATATAGTATATGATTGATAATGACAATGATAAAATTTGGATACAATTAATACACTCTTATTGTATGATGTTAATGTTCTATGTGCCAAAAAGTAAAATAAAATATTTTTGTTTGTATATGTGTGATAATACAACCATTAAATTCAAATATTATATAGTTCTACAAAAATGATAAATAAATTCAAAGATTATTGTTTGTGTGATTTTTTATGTTTTATGTTTTGTCTATAAATATATTTAATATCAATATATGCAAGTAGAGGTGCTAAGGTAAGTAGGTGAGTACTAATATGGACCGTCGAATTAGGACAATCAGCGATCCAAAAAATTAGACGAAGAAATAAATGAAAAAGAAAATAGAAGAACTCCAACAATGCATTTAAATACAAGGTGGAATTTTTGAAAATTTTCTAATATCTAAAGTTATTGGACGAAGTTAACCCTGAAAACTAAAACGCACCCAGTGTGACCTAGAATTTTACTGTAAATCAATTTGCCCCTCTCTCTTCTTCAATTTGGGAATTTGCTCGATTGATCTTTGCCTTCTTTGTCAATTTCATCTCTCTCCGCCTCCTTCCTCCTCATTCGATCTATCTTTGCCTCTCCGACTTTAATGGAACCAACGATGCACCTTCAATGGCACCAACGACGCGCCAAAGCGACAGGAAAAGCCACAATATGAATCCGCAGTGGCGACACGAACCAGGCACGATGTTTCTACAACCAGAGGTAGCTTACAAATTTATTCCCTTAATTGTTGAATATTCGAAGGATCGCGTTCAAACTCTTTGGTTCTTCATTGCAGTCATGCGATTCTCATGTACATTGCTTCGGCTTTCCCCGGCATCGCAGACCATTGGTGAGCATTCTCTGATAAAATTCACGATGAAAGCTTGATATGTGCACTGATTTGATTGGCGTTGAATTAGGTATCCTGCTAATCTGAAGAAGAAGGCTAAGATCCACTTACTGTTGGATTGGCATCACCCTACCTTACGGCGTGGTTCAGGTAAAATGCACAGTTTTCGCAGTAGCCATACCATAATATTGAACACAGATCTGATTGAGGAGTTGATGTGGTGTTATTTGGTGATTCGGTGGGACATGCGTTCAACACAAAACCTAAAGATGTTGATGGTGTGGTTTATTACTTGCAACTGCATGATCTCACACACAAGACTATAAATTTTTATAATAAGTTCACTCGCCTACTAGAATATTATGTATTAGAGAGCATTCACAATATCAAAGAAGCATTCCCAGAATTATGAGTATTTTTTATCTCTAATTGTATGAACCTTAATAAGTTCACTCACCTACTAGAAAATTATGCTCATAAATCTAAAGATATTGATTATGCATTAGAGAGCATTCACAACATCAAAGAAGCATTCCCAGAATTAATGGTGGCTAATAACAAATAAGATAACATCAAATACTCTCGGGAGATTTCCATTGAGACATCAATGAAAGCTTAATCTCATCTATCTTATTCTCTCATACTAATATTATATTTGTTGTTCTAGTTGTAGACTTTCCTTACCCATGTATAGTGTATTCTATAATTCTGATAAATGAAAACTGAGCATAGATAATTATAAATCAGGTGTTACATGTAGGTTAAAGTATATGCAATAACATTAGAAGAAAAATAAATGTCTCTATGATTAACAATACTAATGGCCTCATCAAATCACCTATTTAAGTGTATACTTGTTCCCTGTGAATGCTTGAAACTTTGGCTTTTCATCCTTCTCAAATGCTACTTCACTCTTCAATTCATCAACCACCTTAAATCACATAAGCACAAATTTTGTCGATAAACTGGAAGAGCAACAGAATTTAGTTCAAAAAACATGGTAATCAAGAAGTCATTACAAAGTTGTACTGAGATGGCGTAGAAAACGAGTTGGACTACGTGTATATAGGCCGGATGCCAAGTGTATTGATGACGATGAAGAGGATGAAGATATAATAAAGTCACTCCGGAAGTGGATGTAGCTATTGATGAGGTTGTATCTAGGGTTCTACCTATGGTTAACTGCCCTAAAGTAAGGCAACGATACATCTGTTTGGCTTTATCATAAAAAATTTGTACTAGTTATTGGAACATGTAACTTTTGCTGATATTGAGTTTGATGTTTGTCTTGCTAAAGTCACAACCCTTCATAGATAAGAACCAACATTCGGTATGGTAAGTCCCTTTTTATCTCTACTGAATCTTGTACATTTGACTAATTTTGGTTTATTGTTCTTACGTTTTATCGTGTAGAACAGAACGAGTAGATGATCAACTTAATACAGATAATCTCCTTAATTTGAGGAGTGTCCAATACAAAAAAGTCTTTAGATCTGGCTGGCAGAGTCTTAATAACCCTTGTGATAAGCGATAAGGTCGTTGTGCCTATCAAAGATACCCAACTAAAGAATCCACTAGTAAAGTCGTAAGTAGGGGTCGAATCCCAAGAGAGCCTGAGAACAGTTTATATCAATCTTGTAACTAACTAAGTAACAATGGGGGTTTTGTTGTAAATCTAACTAAACTAATAACGCTAAACTAAACTAATTGTTGGGTTATGTAAATATATGATGGAAGCGTTCACTCATCAGAAATCAGCACATTGGATAAAAACATTGATCATAGAATCCTACTAACTTACGCTCATAAACATTCAATTGGTTGTTCTACTCTTTGTTCTAATATAGCAACTAGTCCAAATAGTCCTAGAAACTCTTATTCTCACTATAACCAAGGAAATCCCAAGATTCAATAGTAGACAACATTAAGATCAAAGATAAGTAGGTTCATGCAATACCATTGGCAAATCGCCGATACTCGACATGAATTCAATATCTCTATCCTATAAAAAATCCCAAATAGATCATGCAAATAGAACTTGCTACCAAAGGTGAAGACTTTTCAGATAGAAATATCTAAACCTAGCAATATGAATAAATATCGAATAACCTAGTTGCGCACCTAGATGAAATCAATATCAATCAATACTCAATCAAGCACAAGAGATAAAGAAACAATCTTTCAACTGAAATAGAACATAAGCGTTAAGAAACTCACAATGATAAATCCAAGGCTTCAATCCTTAAAGCGAACAATGGAGGATTTATTTCTTCATAATCTCTAAAAACAATGAATAAACTAGAATGGAGGCAAAAGGGGAGAAAGTGGGAGAGAAATTCTTCCCAATAAAACCTAAACTATATATATATGTCTTGGGAAATAAGATAGAAAAGAAATAAAACAAATAAAACAAATAAATTGGTTGGAACAAATAAGATTCTCGGCCAAAATAACTGAATTTGGCCCATTAAGGTCCGCGTCGTGATCGTGATGGAGAGTCGCGATCGTGACATGTCAACTGCGGCTAAGTCGCGATCGTGATGGGCTTGTCGTGATCGTGACAGCTTCAACTGAGGCTGAATCGCGCTTCTGCAAAAAAGTGAAGTTTGTAGAATTGCCATAACTCCTTGATCACAACTCCAATTGCTGTCATCTTTTGAGGTAATAAAGTAGACTTCAATATCTAATGCCTAGAATTAGAATCACCTCAATCGGACATCGGATCAGGGAGAACGAGCCATCTGAACTCAACTCAATATCTCAGCACTTCTTCTTAGCACTTCTTCTCTTTTCTTCATTGGTCGAAGCGCGTCTTCTACAAGCGTAGAGGCAGCTCGGCTTTGCCTCTCATCTTCTCCTTGGGTGTAGGCGTGGTATACTTAGTCTAGCTCCATCCCGAATGCACTAAAAGTGAGCACAACCGGGATCTCCATGATAAAACCACTCAAAACCGTTTACGAGCATCCCGCTAATCCATAAGTAAACTCCAACCTAGATTCCGAGAATACCACTCGTTAAGCACCTAATCACCACTAATCCTAATCTAATAGTCGCTAGTTAATACCATATAATAAGCTCCTATCAAACTTCCCCACACTTAAACCTTGCTCGTCCTCGAGTAAGCAAAATAAAGCTCACTCCTCCTAAAAGCACAAAGGTCTATAGTAAATGTAGAGACAACCTGCTAGCGACTATACTTCAAACTCCAAGTGTAAAACGAGAACTAACCTAACTCCGATCTATCTTCTTATCTCTCCGATATGACCTACCCAAATACCTCCTTATGTCTCCACTTCATATGCACCACTCCATACAATAATAAAATCGAACCAAGTGATGTGCAATAAAGCACAAGTGGACATCCTAATCTCCTCTAAGGGTAAGGGTACATAAATAATGATAATAAAGATAAAAATCGAGTCTCCCACTCGCTTATACACTTCTTATTCCTCCTCTTCAATTAATGCCCTAAACCACTAAACAATATAATCAAACCATGCCTCACAACCACCAATCCTAATCAAGAAATCTTCATAGCACAACCACAACAATATGCATCCAACTCCAAGAAATAGAAATCTAATCCTACAATCTAATACAACCGCACAAAGTGTGTAACGAATCTGATGAACTAGTAAAAGGGTGAGCATGCGAAGTATGGATAACAATAAGCTCAAAAACAGAGGAATAAAACGCTAAATACTAACTTCTTATCCCTCCTTGGTGAATCCTAAAACCGGAGACAATCCTTCAACACCCTTCTTATGTCTCTGACGCCAATAAATGATGCAATCAATCAAAAAATCACAAACAATGTAATCCCGGTGTCCTTTCGGGTTTTTCACCAAAATTCTAAAATGGTAGGAACTATTTTTCTTTATTTATTTTCAGGCATCCACCTTTTCCTTTTTAACCATTTTTACTTGCCTGGTTCTTTTTATTTTTATTTTTGTTTTTGTTTTTTTTTTGTATTTTTTCTGTTGGAGCCCCCTTTTCGATTCAATCACTTTTTACTCTCCGGGGTTTTTCACTTTTTCTGATATATTTTTTTAAATAATAATAAACAATGCAAAAGTTCAAGAAATATCCGGTACAAACAACAGAATAGCAAAACACCAGTGAAAAACACCTAAACAAGTTAACTCCTCTCCCCACACTTGAATCGCGCATTGTCCTCAATGTAGCAAAAGAGGACACCATAAAAAGGGAGGATGAAGAAGGCACCCCAATCAACCGTCGTCATCGTCGTCGTCTGTAATGAGCAAAGACTGGTGTCGTATCACGATCATGATGGAGTGTCACGACCGTGACCGTTCAACTGGGACAAAATCGCAATCGTGATGAGTATGTCGTGATCGTGACAAGGGCGATTTCGGGAGGTTTGTGTCGGTTTTACTCCTCCGATGGCTTCCTACATGCTAGCTCCGCGGTTTTCCCTGAAAAAGAAACAAAAACAAAACAAAATAATGGGAGAAACGTTAGTAGTACTCCCTCGGGTTGTCTCCCGTGCAGCGCCTTTGTTTAACGTCGTTGGCTCGACGTCGTGTGCAAATTCGTTCACCCGTGATCACTTGATCCCTTCCGGATCGCATCGTCTAGCATCATCTTCTTGAACCAGGGATGGAAGGTTTGAACCTTAAACCATTTTCTTCCTACACTACCCATACTTGCTTGGGTGTCTTTTTCTTCTTCTTGGACCCTTTTCCTTCCCCATACTTAGTCGATTTCTCGGGGGTGCTTTCACCTCTTTCCCCACCTGCACAACAGAATTAGCACAAACCTTCTTCTTCTTCTTCTTGTTCTTTGGAGAGGCATTTTCTATATTCAACAAAGGTAGGTATGGCGGCTTAATGGTGGTGGGAACCTGCACAGAAGAACTAACATAAACCTCCCTAGGAGGGATTAGTACGGTGGGGCCACTGCCCAAAGCAGAATTAGGGAGTGGAGTGCGCAGCGCATCCGAACATAGTTCGGGGGGGTTAATAACCTTATCGATAGAGAATACCGAGTTATCATTTGGGGGTTGTGTCGTAGTTTCATATATGTTAAAACTAACAACATCCCCATCAAACTCGAGTGTAAGAGGCCCGACGTCTAGATCTAATTTAGTTATGGCTATTCTCATAAAGGGTCTACCCAAAAGGATAGGTACAGCCTGCGCATCATGATTCATATCTAACACATAGAAATCCGTAGGAAATACAAGATTATCCACCATAACCAACACATCTTTGACTACCCCTTTCAGGTAAACCATAGACCTGTCATCTAGCTGAATTACAATTCCTATTTCATTCAGGGGTCCTAGTCCTAGAAACTTATATAATGAATACGACAGAACATTAATAGAAGCACCCAAATCTAGCATGGCCCTATCAATTTTAGCCTTACCGATAGTACAAGGAATACTAACCATACCTGGATCCGAGCACTTAGTCGCTATCTTCTGCTGGATGGCTGCGGAAACTCTCTCGCTTACCTGCACCTTTTGTTTCCCTTTCAGCTTCTGGTTCCTCTTCATGGTGCAGAGCTCCTTCAAGAACTTAGCATAGCGTGGAACACTCTTGACGAGTTTGAGAAAAGGAATGTTCACCTCACACTTACTAAACATTTCGAAGATTTCCTTGTCGTTAGCAGGTCGGCTCGTGTCTTTCAAGGCTTCTGGGAATGGTGCAGGTGGTTTCTCGTAGTACAGCGGAGGAAAGTTGGTCCTTACATAGTTTTCTTGTCTTAGCTTGAAGTCCACTATGTAATCATAATCATCGTCGGCATTCTGCGGTTTGGAATCACAAACATCAACACTGGGTCGCGGTCGAGATGGTTGGTCACGACCGTGATGGTGCGAACTGGGGCTTAATCGCGATCGTGACATTGTGTCAAGGTCGTGATCCGTTTCGTAAATTTTTTCGGAAACCACAACACCGTCATCTCGGTCGTGATAACATTGTCTCGATCGTGACGTCTCTACTGGGGCAAAGTCGCAATCGTGACACCCTTCTCTCGGTCGTGACATTCGCTCAGGTTCCTTCTTTGGGGACAAATCTCGATCGTGACACCCCTGTCTCGGTCGTGACAGCTGACCAGCTTCCTCTCGCAGTATATCTTCTTCCAGCTTTTTGTCGATATTTCATCCACTTCTCAAGTGCATAGCGCTAATGTTCTCTATCGGATTCCTCTCGGTTTGAGAGGGAAGATTCCTCGAGTTTTGTTGCGTGAGGTTAGAGATAGCTTCGTCCAATTGTGAAAATTGTTCCTCGAGACTCTTTAGACTAAATTTCATGGTCTGGGCATGAGTTGTAAAACGCCTTGTTAGAGTGTTCCACAACTCTTCTGTTGATGGTTCAGAATTAGGTTAAGGATCGTGAGGCCACCACCACTGTTGCTGCTCAGGCTGATGATAATCATTGTACGTCGGATGGTATTCATACCATTGTTGATCGACCCAAGGTCGTGGATTCCCATATCCACTAGTAACCTCAAAAACTTCATTCTTTTGAAGCTCAATAACCAACTCTTTAATTCAGCCAGATCTGCAGCCCTTGCGTTCTATTCTCCTTCCATAGCTCATGTAATCTCAATAAGTAAACTAATCAGTAGCACGGGTGTGGACCATAAGATAGGTCCACACTAGAGTTAGTCACACAAAAAGAAATAAACTGTAAAGTCTGGCTCCCCGGCAATGGCGCCAAAATTTGATAAGCGATTAAGGTCGTTGTGCCTATCAAAGATACCCAACGAAAGAATCCACTAGTAAAGTGGTAAGTAGGGGTCGAATCCCAAGAGAGCCTAAGAACAGTTTATATCAATCTTGTAACTAACTAAGTAACAATGGGGGGTTTTGTTGTAAATCTAACTAAACTAATAACGCTAAACTAAACTAATTGTTGGGTTGTGTAAATATATGATGGAAGTGTTCACTCATCAGAAATCAGCACATTGGATAAAAACATTGATCATAGAATCCTACTAACTTATGCTCATAAACATTCAATTGGTTGTCCTACTCTTTGTTCTAATATAGCAACTAGTCCAAATAGTCCTAGAAACTCTTATTCTCACTATAACCAAGGAAATCCCAAGATTCAATAGTAGACAACATTAAGATCAAAGATAAGTAGGTTCATGCAATACCATTGACAAATCGCCGATACTCGACATGAATTCAATATTTCTATCCTATAAACAATCCCAAATAGAACATGCAAATAGAACTTGCTACCAAAGGTGAAGACTTTTTAAATAGAATTATCTAAACCTAGAATTATGAATAAATATCAATCAACCTAGTTGCGCACCTAGATGAAATCAATATTAATCAATATTCAATCAAGCACAAGAGATAAAGAAACAATCTTTCAATTGAAATAGAACATAAGTGTTAAGAAACTCACAATGATAAATCCAAGGCTTCAATCCTTAAAGCGAACAATGGAGGATTTAGTTCTTCATAATCTCTAAAAACAATGAATAAACTATAATGGAGGCAAAAGGGGAGAATGTGGGAGAGAAACTCTTACCAATAAAATATAAACTATATATATATGTCTTGGGAAATAAGATAGAAAAGAAATAAAACAAATAAAATAAATAAATTGGTTGGAGCAAATAAGATTCTCGGCCAAAATAACTGAATTTTGCCCATTAAGGTCCGTGTCGCGATCGTGATGGAGAGTCGCGATCGTCACATGTCAACTGCGGCTAAGTCGCGATCGTGATGGGCTTGTCGCGATCGTGACAACTTCAACTGATGCTGAATCGCGCTTCTGCAAAAAATTGATGTTTGTAGAATTGCCATAACTCCTGGCTCACAACTCATATTGCTTTTATCTTTTGAGGTAATATACTTCAATATCTAACTCCTCGAATTAGAATCACCTCAATCGGACATTGGATCAGGGAGAACGAGCCATCTGAACTCAACTCAATATCTCAGAACTTCTTCTTAGCACTTCTTCTCTTCTCTTCAATGGTCGAAGCGCGTCTTCTACAAGCGTAGAGGCAGATCGGCTTTGCCTCTCGGCTTCTCCTTGGGTGTAGGCGTGGTATAATTCCTCTAGCTCCATCTCGAATGCACTAAAATGAGCACAACCGGGATCTCCATGATAAAACCACTCAAAACCGCTTACGAGCATCCCGCTAATCCATAAGTAAACTCTAAACTAGATTCCGGGAATACTACTCGTTAAGCACCTAATCACTACTAATCCTAATCTAATAGTCGCTTGTTAACACCATATAATAAGCTCCTATCAAACTTCCCCACACTTAAACCTCGCTCGTCCTCGAGTGAGCAAAATAAAGCTCACTCCTCCTAAAAGCACAAAGGTCTATAGTAAATGTAGAGACAGCCTGCTAGCGACTATACTTCAAACTCCAAGTGTAAAACGAGCACTAACCTAACTCCGATCTATCTTCTTATCTCTCCGATATGACCTACCCAAATACCTCCTTATGTCTCCACTTCATATGTCACCACTCCATACAATAATAAAATCAAACCAAGTGATGTGCAATAAAGCACAAGTGGACATCCTAATCTCCTATAAGGGTAAGGGTACATAAATAATGATAATAAAGATAAAAATCGAGTCTCCCACTCGCTTATACACTTCTTATTCCTCCTCTTCAATTAATGTCCTAAACCACTAAACAATATAATCAAACCATACCTCACAACCACCAATCCTAATCAAGAAATCTTCATAGCACAACCACAACAATATGCATCCAACTCCAAGAAATAGAAATCTAATCCTACAATCTAATACAACCGCACAAAGTGTGTAACGAATCTGATGAACTAGTAAAAGGGTGAGCATGCGAAGTATGGATAACAATAAGCTCAAAAACAGAGGAATAAAACGCTAAATACTAACTTCTTATCCCTCCTTGGTGAATCCTAAAACCCGAGACAATCCTTCAACACCCTTCTTATGTCTCCGACGCCAATAAATGATGCAATCAATCAAATAATCACAAACAATTTAATCCCGGCGTCCTTTCGGATTTTCACCAAAATTCTAAAGTGGTAGGAACTATTTTTCTCTTTATTTATTTTCAGGGACCCACCTTTTCCTTTTTAACCATTTTTACTTGCCTGGTTATTTTTATTTTTGTTTTTGTTTTTTATTTTATTTGTTGGAGCCCCCCTTTTTGATTCAATCACTTTTTACTCTCCAGGGTTTTTCACTTTTTCTGATATATTTTTTTAAATAATAATAAATAATGCAAAAGTTCAAGAAATATCCGATACAAACAACAGAATAGCAAAACACCAGTGAAAAACACCTAAACAAGTCAACTCCTCTCCCCACACTTGAATCGCGTATTGTCCTCAATGCAGCAAAAGAGGACACCATAAAAAGGGAGGATGAAGAAGGCACCCCAATCAACCGTCGTCGTCGTCCGGATTAAGCAAAGACTGGTGTCGTATCACGATCATGATGGAGTGTCACGACCGTGACCGTTCAACTGGGACAAAATCGCAATCGTGATGAGTATGTCGCAATCGTGACAAGGGTGATATCGGGAGGTTTTTGTCGGTTTTACTCCTCTGATGGCTTCCTACATGCTAGCTCCGCAGTTTTTCCTAAAAAGAAACAAAAACAAAACAAAATAATGGGAGAAACATTAGTAGTACTCCCTTGGGTTGCCTCCCGTGCAGTGCCTTTGTTTAACGTCGTTGGCTCGACATCGTGCGCAAATTCGTTCACCCGTGATCACTTGATCCCTTCCAGATCGCATCGTCTAGCAGCAGCTTCTTGAACCAGGGATGGAAAGGTTTGAACCTTAAACCATTTTCTTCCTTCACTACCCATACTTGCTTGGGTGTCTTTTTCTTCTTCTTGGCCCCTTTTCCTTCCCCATACTTAGTCGATTTCTCGGGGGTGCTTTCACCTCTTTCCCCACCTGCACAACAGAATTAGCATAAACCTTCTTCTTCTTGCTCTTTGGAGAGGCATTTTCTACATTCGACAAAGGTAGGTCTGGCGGCTTAATGGTGGTGGGAACCTGCACAGAAGAGCTAACATAGACCTCCCTAGGAGGGATTACTACGGTGGGGCCACTGCCCAAAGCAGAATTAGGGAGTGGGGCGCGCAGCGCATCCGAACATAGTTCGGGGGGTTTAATAACCTTATCGATAGAGAATACCGAGTTATCATCCGGGGGTTGTGTCATAGTTTCATATATGTTAAAACTAACAACATCCCCGTCAAACTCGAGTGTAAGCGTCCCGGTGTCTAGATCTAATTTAGTTTTGGCTATTCTCATAAAGGGTCTACCCAAAAGGATAGGTGCAGCCTGCGCATCATGATTCATATCTAACACATAGAAATCCGCAGGAAATACAAGATTATCCACCATAACCAACACATCTTTGACTACCCCTTTCAAGTAAACCGTAGACCTGTCAACTAGTTGAATTACAATTCCTATTTCATTCAGGGGTCCTAGTCCCAGCAACTTATATAATGAATACGACAGAACATTAATAGAAGCACCCAAATCTAGCATGGCCCTATCAATTTTAGTCTTACCGATAGTACAAGGAATACTAAACATACCTGGATCCGAGCACTTAGTCGCTATCTTCTACTGGATGGCCGTGGAAACTCTCTCGCTTACCTGCACCTTTTGTTTCCCTTTCAGCTTCTGGTTCCTCTTCATGGTGCAGAGCTCCTTCAAGAACTTAGCATAGCGTGGAACACTCTTGACGAGTTTGAGCAAAGGAATGTTCACCTCACACTTACTAAACGTTTCGAAAATTTCCTTGTCGTTCGCAGGTCAGCGCGTGTCTTTCAAGGCTTCTGGGAATGGTGCAGGTGGTTTCTCGTAGTACAGCGGAGGAAAGTTGGGCCTTACATAGTTTTCTTGTCTTAGCTTGAAGTCGCCTATGTCCTCATAATCATCGTCGGTATTCTGCGGTTTGGAATCACAAACATCAGCACTAGGTCGCGGTCGAGATGGTTGGTCACGACCGTGATGGTGCGAACTGGGGCTTAATCGCGATCGTGACATTGTGTCACGGTCGTGATCTGTTTTGTAAATTTTTTCGGAAACCACAACACCGTCATCTCGGTCGTGATAACATTGTCTCGATCATGACGTCTCTACTGGGGAAAAGTCGCAATCGTGACACCCTTCTCTCGGTCGTGACATTCACTCAGGTTCCTTCTTTAGGGACAAATCTCGACCGTGACACCCTTGTCTCGGTCGTGACAGCTGCCCAGCTTCCTCTCTCAGTATCTCTTCTACTAGCTTTTCGTCGATATTTCGTCCACTTCTCAAGTGCATAGCGCTAACGTTCTCTATCGGATTCCTCTCGGTTTGAGAGGGAAGATTCCTCGAGTTTTTTTGCGTGAGGTTAGAGATAGCTTCGGCCAATTGCGAAAATTGTTCTTCGAGACTCTTTAGACTCAATTCCATGGTCTGGGCATGAGTTGTAAAACGCCTTGTTAGAGTGTTCAACAACTCTTCAGTTGATGGTTCAGAATTAGGTTAAGGATCGTGAGGCCACCACCACTGTTGCTGCTCAGGCTGATGATAATCATTGTACGTCGGATGTAGTCATACCATTGTTGATCGACCCAAGGTCATGGATTCCCATATCCACCATTAACTTCAAAAACTTCATTCTTTTGAAGCTCAATAACCAACTCCTTTAATTCAGCCAGATCCGCAGCCCTTGCGTTCCATTCTCCTTCCATATCTCCTGTAATCTCAACAAGTAAACTGATCAGTAGCATGGGTGTGGACCATAAGATACGTTCACACTAGAGTTAGTCACACAAAAAGAAATAAACTGTAAAGTCTGGCTCCCCGGCAATGGCGCCAAAATTGATAAGCGATTAAGGTCGTTGTGCCTATCAAAGATACCCAACTAAAGAATCCACTAGTAAAGTGGTAAGTAGGGGTCGAATCCCAAGAGAGCCTGAGAACAGTTTATATCAATCTTGTAACTAACTAAGTAACAATGGGTGATTTTTTTGTAAATCTAACTAAACAAATAATGCTAAACTAAACTAATTGTTGGGTTGTGTAAATATATGATGGAAGTGTTCACTCATCAGAAATCAGCACATTGGATAAACACATTGATCATAGAATCCTACTAACTTATGCTCATAAACATTCAATTGGTTGTCCTACTCTTTGTTATAATATAGCAACTAGTCCAAATAGTCCTAGAAACCCTTATTCTCACTATAACCAAGGAAATCCCAAGATTCAATAGTAGACAGCATTAAGATCAACGATAAGTAGGTTCATGCAATACCATTGGCAAATCGCCGATACTCGACATGAATTCAATATCTCTATCTTATAAACAATCCCAAATAGATCATGCAAATAGAACTTGCTACCAAAGGTGAAGACTTTTCAAATAGAATTAACTAAACCTAGCAATATGAATAAATATCAATCAACCTAGTTGCGCACCTAGATGAAATCAATATCAATCAATATTCAATCAAGCACAAGAGATAAAGAAACAATATATCAATTGAAATAGAACATAAGCGTTAAGAAACTAACAATGATAATTAATCCAATGCTTCAATCCTCAAAGCGAATAATGGAGGATTTAGTTCTTCATAATCTCTACAAAAATGAACAAACTAGAATGGAGGCAAAAAGGGAGAAAGTGGGAGAGAAACTCTTCCCAATAAAACCTAAACTATATATATGTCTTGGAAAATAAGATAGAAAACAAATAAAACAAATAAATTGGTTGGAACAAATAAGATTTTCGGCCAAAATAATTGAATTCGGCCCATTAAGGACCGCGTCGCGATCATGATGGAGAGTCGCGATCGTGACATGTCAACTGCGGCTAAGTCTCGATCGTGATGGGCTTGTCGCAATCATGACAGCTTCAACTGAGGCTGAATCGCGCTTCTGCAGAAAAGTGACGTTCGTAGAATTATCGTAACTCCATGCTCACAACTCCGATTGCGCTCATCTTTTGAGGTTATAAAGTAGACTTCAATATCTAACTCCTCAAATTAGAATCACCTCAATTGTACATAGGATCAGGGAGAACAAGCCATCTGAACTCAGCTCAATATCTCGGCACTTCTTCTTAGCACTTCTTCTCTTCTCTTCAATGGTCTAAGCGCGTCTTCTACAAGCGTCGAGGCAGCTCGGCTTCGCCTCTCGGATTCTCCTTGGTGTAGGCGTGGTATACTTCCTTTAGCTCCATCCCGAATGCACTAAAAATGAGCACAACAGGGATCTCCATGATAAAACCACTCAAAACCGCTTACGAGCATCCTGCTAATCCATAAGTAAACTCCAACCTAGATTCCGGGAATACCACTCGTTAAGCACCTAAACACCACTAATCCTAATCTAATAGTCGCTAGTTAACACCATATAATAAGCTCCTATTACCTTGTAATAGAAATTTTATATTATATGTGCATGAATTTTATATTCTTGGATCATGAATTTATATTACTGGTTCATATGTTTTTTTCATTTAGGTCCATGGTTTTTTTCGAATTTGTGATTTTTTTTCCTTGTATTTTTTTTTGTTTTTTATTTCCAATTTATGAAAATTTATCATGTTATTTAGTTTAATTATATTGATTAATTTTTTTATCATTTTTTTTCCTTGCAAGTTCAACAGATTGTTTTTAAGTCTAATGAGTTTTCTATTATACGTTCATTAATTTTATATTGTAGGTTCATGAATTTATACCTCAGGTTCATAAGTTTGTATTGAAGGTTCATAAAAAAATCAGAAAATTTAAATGAAGGTTCACGTCTTTTTAGTCATGAATTTCGTTTTGTGTCTATTTTTTTTTCAAGTTTCATGAGTTTTTTTCCTTATGTACCTACTTACCTATTCAGAAATTTATGATGTTTGTTGTGAGTGATGAGCTTTGCATTTTAGGTTCATAAATTTCTATTGAAGGTTCATAAATTTTCTTTAATAAATTCAGTGGAGGCTCAGGTCTTTTTCTCGTAATTTTCATTTAGATGTCTATGATTTTTTTTAGCTCCATTATTTTTCTATAATAAGTTCATGATTCTTCTTAAAGGCTCACTCGTCTATTTACAACTCAATGAGAATTTGTTGATCTATAAGAATTTTTTGTAGTAAGTAACGGGTTTTATATCGTAGTAAGAATTTTTTCAAGCTCTTGATTTATTGTTTAGATGTTCATGACATTTTTTTCATGTTCCTTTTATATTTTAGGTTCGTAGACGGTACTTGAATTTCTGTTAAAAGGTTCATAAATTTATATTGGCGGTTCATAAAGTTCTTTTACAAAATTCCATTGGAGATTCACATATCTTGAAGTTCATGAGTTTTTTTTTGATGTCCATGATATCTTTTTTCATTGTTGTTTATTTTTGTAGTCAAAATATGAGTTTTCTCTTATAAATTCACTCACCTATTTAGAAATTATGAGATTTTTAAAGTCTATAAGAATTTTTGTAGCTTTATGATTAAGGTTTATGAATCTTTATTGAAGGTTCATAAATTCTATAAATAAGGTTCATGAATTTTTATTAAAGGTTCATAAAATTTATATCACTTGCCTTTTCATATTTCTGAAATTTAGTGATGGATTGCCTAAATCCGAAGCTAAACTAAACGATGTCTTTTTCTTAAATGAAGTGTTTAGCGACGGACGGCTCCATCGCTAATTTTCTCGAAAAGCCCGGTAAAATAAAGTTAAAAATGACGTTTTTTATGTGTTCTCCGGACTTTAAAGTGATATTTGGAAGGGAAAACATTTGTTTTTGGAGAAAAGGAAACGTGCAACCTCTCCAGAACTGGGGATATGTAGCTCTTTCAGAGAGCTTTCTTTTCATGTATTATACGCCCAATTCCGATAACCGGTGCGAGAGTTACACTCGTTTGATCGCAAGTTGCGCGTAAAGTCCCGCTACATGTTCGTAGATTTATGTGATTTATGTTATCCCTTGCAAACCCGAAATACACTTATTTCGTTGTTCGGACGGTGTCCTTCGTAATGGCTATATATATTACTTAAATGGATCAAGGAATCAAAAGTTATGCCATTTCTAACCTTACACAACCAACCAATATAGCTAAAAGAGTAGTGAATTCTGTTTATCCTGAATCTATGAAGGTTATATATAAAAAAGTTTTATTTTTTTTGGTTTAAATGTAAATAAAATAAATGGTATGTCCCCAAAATTGGGGAATTCAAATCACAGACCGTCCAAGAGCACACATGGAATAACACACAGGCTATCCATACTATGCTAAATAATCAACATCTAGTGTCCAAGTGCTAAAACAACCATGGAAATAGGAAACATGTCATAAAGAAGTCTAAAAACATGAATGCTAATCTGCCTAACAATAACCTCAACCGGAATCCGGTTGTGCTCAAAAACAAGCGCATTACGCGCCTGCCAAACCAAGTAAACTATCGCCGAAAGCGCAAAAGTCTGAGCCCTAGCAAGAACTCCTCCACCATGTGCATGCGGGCGCAACCAGACCATAGTGCTATCGATAGAAGTGCAAGAGTGCGGAATGTGAAACCGAGTGCATACTGCCTCCCAGACGCTCCGAGCAACCGAACACTCAAAGAAGAGGTGGGAATGAGACTCATCTGCCGACTCACAAAGACGACAGCACGGGTCAACATCTAGAAAGAACAATCTGTCATAGGTAGATAACCGTCCGAGCACAGCCAACCACAAAATGAACGAGTGCCGAGGAGTGCTATGCTTTGGCCAGACCTCAGCCTTCCAAGATACACTCGGTTTCCTATCACGGAGCGCATCATACGCAACCGAGACACGGAACCTGTCAGCAGTACACCAACTAGCAAGAGTCTCCTCAACCTCCAACTCTCTATCAGGCATCTGAACCACTCTATCTCTAGCTGCCAGAATCCCCTTGATCAAAGAGGAATCACGCCGCCGAGCAACCAAGTGCTTGGGCTATCAACACGCAAGAATCTATGGTGAATCCAACAAACCCAGAGACTCTCCCTCCCCTCAGAAATATGGTAATAGTGCTTCAAGAGGAAGCAACTGTTCCAAACAGCCAGATCCCTCAGGCCCAGACCCCCCTCATATCGCGGACAATAGACACTACTCCAGCTCACTCGAGGCCAACGCCATAGAAAATTCCTGCAAAGGGTGATCAACGCAGAGATAACTCCTGCAGGCACATGAAAAATAGATAACCAGAAGCCCTCAATACCCTGAATCACAGAAGCCATAAGCTCACGACGACCAGCAAAGGACAAACTCCTCCTCGTCCAAGCACTAAGATAATCACTGATCCTGTCTAGAAGCGGCTTATAGTCCATAACCCGAAGGTTGTGCGTACTGATCGGGATCCCAAGGTACCTAAATGGAAAAGTACCTTCGCGAAACCCCGTAATAGCACGTAAAGTAATCACTTCATCATCGGGTACAGACGCCAAAAACATAGATGATTTAGCCGCACTGACCCGTAAGCCAGACATATCCCCAAACTTTCTAAGACAGTCACTAAGAATGTAGACAGAAGGAGCATCCCCCCGGCAAAACAAGAGCTCATCATCAGCAAAGATCAAATGAGTGAGCTCAATACCAGAACAGTGCTGATGGTAACCAAACTCTGGAACAGCAGTATCCCTGCGCATCAATCTACCGAACATCTCCATACACAACACAAATAACAGAGGAGAGAGAGGATCGCCCTGCCGTAATCCTCGTCGACCAGGGAAAAACCATGAAGACCACGGTTAACCTTGATCGAATAAGTAGCAGTAGTGACACACTCCATAACCCATGCACAGAACCGAGCAGGCACACCCAGGTGATGCAAAGTGAACCGGAGGAAATCCCACGATACCGTATCATAAGCCTTGGCAATATCAACATTCAGGAAACATCGTCTGGTATCCTTCGTGACTGAGTATCGCCTTAGCAGTTCTTGGACGAGAAAAATGTTCTCACTCATCAGTCGCCCCTCCACAAAAGCGTTTTGGGCCGGGTCAATGAGAGTACCAAGAACTCTGGCAAGCCGGCCGGTCATGATCTTTGAGATCAGCTTGTAGACAACATTGCAGCACGCAATCGTTCGGTAGTGCTCAACTCTGCCAGGAGAATCCACCTTCGGAACAAGAGAAATAACAGTGTGATTGAGCTGTTTCAGAAGTCTCCCACTGACAAAGAACTCCTTCACAGCTGCACACACATCAGGCCCAGTAATCTCCCACGAGGCCTTGAAGAACCTCGCGTTGAACCCATCAGGGCCCGGGGCCTTATCATCACCAATAGACCAAAGCGCAGCTCTAATCTCATCAATTGATACCTCAACTCCCAGGGAGTCACTCTCCGCAGCAGACAACCGAGGACCAAGGGAAAACAAAGACGGAGCAGGCAGCTGAACAGGCACAGCAGTCCCAAACAACCCCTGATAAAAAGCAAGAAACTCAACCGCAACAGCAGAAATAGTAGTAGTAGGCATACCCGTCCTGTCAATCACAGAAGCGATATATCTCTTCCGCGCATTAGCCTTCATCAGGCTATGAAAGTACCTCGTACACTGATCACTCAAAAGAACATACCTGGCTTTCGCCTGCTGCCCAAGAAAACTAGCTTCAGCAACAGAGAGTCGAGAAGCAGTCGCACGTGCATCAGAAGCCGCCTGAATCAATTCCGGAGAATCCGGACCCTGTCTGAGATCCTCTAATGCAACGTCAAAAGCAGAGGCAGCCGCAGCAGCACGAGAGGAGATGTGACTAAACTCGGCCTTATTCAGGCACTTCAGAGGGTACTTCAGGCTCTTGAGGAGTTTGGCAAGTCTGAACTGGTATGTGCCCGGAGGAGGATGCACCCAACCATTCGAGACAACCTCAATAAACCGCGGATGATCAGCCCACATGCTAAAGAACTTGAAGTACATACGCCCACAAAACTCAGGTCGCCTAAGCGTAACAACACAAGGCTTGTGATCCGAAAGGATACCAACCTCTGGGTAATCCACCCTAACATAATGCTCAGCAGAAAACCAACCAGGATGAACAAGAACTCTGTCAAGCTTACTCCAGACAGTCCCATTGGTCCAGGTATAGAGTGAAGTACTAGACGTAGGAGCATCAGTCAGCCCATGTCGCTTACATGCATCAATCATATCTCTACACTCGGGCATACGAACAACCTCACCATGAAATCTCTCGTTCGCATTCATAACACAGTTGAAATCCCCCATGAGCAACCAGGGAACATCATGTGCCGCAAACAGATGATCAACATAACCCCAGAGTGGTCTCCTAGCAACAACAGAATGAAGGCCATACACGAAACAGATACCATATCGAATACCATTAGTCTTGCAGGTCACAAGACACCCAATATGCTGCGTAGACAAAGTCAGAATCTCCAAATCAACAAAGCTAGGATCCCAGACAACAAGAATACGGTCGCGCTGGTCTAGGTGAAAGTTCTAAGTGAACTCCCAACCAGGAACCATACGCCTAACAAGAGCAGTAATGTCACCTCTACCATACTTAGTCTCAAAAAGACCACATACCTTAGCAAAGTACTTGATAATCACCTCCTTCACGCCATTTTGTTTCCGGGCTTGGCCAAGCCCTCGCACGTTCCAAGCTAAGGCATTCATTGGGAAACCTCTTTTCGGACGCTGCTAGGACGTCTAAGAATCCTCTTACCATTACCGACAGCCGTAGTAGAAGCCATATCCACATCTAACAACCTCGACTCTCTCAAAGCCATGAATGCCACCTTCTGGGGGCTAGTAGGTGGTGGGATGTCCGCAGCGTGCTCAACTGCCAAGTCCGTAGGTGCCGCTATATCATCGACAGACTCAAGTCTACGACTCTCCTCCCCTGACACAGACGGTCCACACTGATCCCTAGCAGTTACATCCCCACCCGAAGGTCTGCCCCAGGTGTCAGCCCATCAACCGATACCTGATCATCAATAGCAATAGTCTGTCCCTCAACAGTAGGTAGCAAGTCACCATCAACCTGAATCATATCATGTGGCAGCTCAGGCTGGACCACAGTCCCCACATCCTCAGTCTGAACCCCAGTAGGGTCCCTAGTAGAATTCTCGGTCTGAACACCAACCTGACTCCTCTCAGGCACAACATCAACACTCGCCGCCGGAGCAGGAACAGGAACCTTTAGCACAGTCAAAGTGGCTGCCTTCGGACCTTGTTCCTTTCGCTTGCCCTTCATACCAACATCAGGGCGCTTCTCCTTAAAGTGACATAGCTCATCCGAGTGACCAAAATGAAAACAGCCCTTGCAATACTTAGGCTCGTTTTCAACCAAGAAAGTGGCATCAATGGACTCCCCATCGTCAAAATCCAAGGTCACCCCTCTAGAAATAGGAGAAGAAATGTTTACCTCCACAAGAACTCGTGCATAAGATCCCCGCAACCTGTTGTCCGTGACGGTATCCACAAACAAAGGCTTCTCCACATGCGAAGCAATCCGACTAAGAATATCACTCGTCCAAAAGTTCTTTGGTAAACCAAAGATCCAAACCCATAATGGGATAGTAGCAACGTCACGTCGATTAAACGTGAACTTGTCCGGGATCATCTTCAAGATGATAGGCCTGTCAAACATGAAATATGGTCGCCCACGTAGCACCGTGTCTCTATCCATCTCAGACTCAAATGAGAAAATCAACCATCCTTCCTCAACCTTATACTTAGCCCTCACACCCCAACTACGCATCAACTCAAGCAACATTTGATGACCAGGATTATATCCAACATACTGACCAAGCAACGACCAACCCGATACTCTCTCGATAGGAAAACCATCCTAAACGCTAATAGCAACACGATCCGAGGTAGGAGGAATGAAAGAGAGCTTACCTCCCAAACCGGAATTCATAAAGATTTTCTTCGATTTCTGGGCCCAAGCATTCGGAACAGCACTCACAGGCGCGATCAAAGTAGACGCTGCCTTCGTAGGAGGACGAGTAATATCCATAGGACAAGACGAAGGCGAAGTACCTGACGAAACGTGTAACCCAAGCAATTCACCCACAGTAACCGACCTTGCAGGATTGGCAGCTTCGTTCTTTGCGTTACTAGCATTGACGTCATTCGTACCAGCAGGTCGTGAAGGATCCGGAGCTGAGGAAAATTTTCCGAATACAACTCATGGTTGCAGAGTTCATCCGCACCATGATCCGCAAATAAACCTGCGTGCTCAACAACCTCAATCTCAATCGCAGTCCGAGTAACCGAGGACGAAGCCACCGCAGTAGCCAAAGAATGTTGATTTGCCGAAGACGACGCCACCGCAGTAGCCACAGTATGCAGAGGTCGCACCAAAGGCGACGTCTTTGCCGGCTGAACCTTCAACGAACCCGACGACGAACCCGAGGACGCCGAAAATTTCCCCTTACGTTTATTCTTGCCCATCGTAAACCGGAAACACCAGCAGTGTGGGAACGAATACACCAGGAACCGTAACTTCGACCTGAACTCTGCCACAATTCCGATCAAGAAAAACTGAAATACACCAGCAGCGTGGGAACGAAATACACCAGGAACCGTAACTCCGACCAGAACTCTGCCACAACTCCGACCAAGCAAATACAGCCCTCCCGGTACAGCAACACCGCGCAGCTAGTGTCCGTACTTTTGACGTCGGACTCGTGAGGAATCCGACGGAGGAGGGGCAGTGGACTGTGACTTGGTGGATCGAGGAAGAACGGGATGATAACAGAGGGTGTGGGCAATCGGAAAACAGGGGACGAGGACGATCGGAAAACAGAGTCGGAATCTGAGAGGGGATTACCGGCAGACTGGCGGGCGAACACTGGAGGAAGACGCCGGCGGAAAACGGAGAGGAACACCCAGGCGTAGAGACGGCGGAGGCCGCCGGAGACCGTCTAGGGCAACGAAGCTAGGGTGGGCATTTTTTTTGGACGGGAGCGTTTTATAAAAATAAAAAAAAAGTTTATAAAAAGGTTTTATTATGTGGCTTGGTGGCTGGCGTTAAGTTCATTGGAGGTTCACTTCTTTTTTTGCTTGTGATTTTTTTATATTTATGAATTTTTTTCAAGTCCGTGAATTTTCTATAGTAAGTTCATGAGTTTTCTTTTATACCATCACTCACCTATTTACAAATCCATGAAATTTTATAACTCTTTTAGAATATTGTTATGGGTTGCGAGGTTTATATTTTCTGTTCATAAATGTTATATCGACGGTTGATAAATTTTATATTGACGGTACATCAATTTCTATCAAAGGGTCATAAATTTATGTTGGAGGTACATAAATTACTATAGATGATTTATATAGAAGGGTCATGAATTTACATTGTAAGTTTATACTGAAGTTTATAGTGTAGGTTCACGAATTTATTTTTCAGGTTCATAACTTTTATACTGAAGGTTCATAAAAATCCATAAAATTTAAATCAAGGTTTGCGTCTTTTTTATCATGAATTTTTTTTTAGATGTCTATTAATTTTTTTTTTTGGTTGTACGAGTTTTTTCTTATGGACTTAGCTATTTAGAAATTTATAAATTGCTTTGTGGGTCATTAGTTTTCTATTTCAGGTTCATAAAATTATATAGAAGATACATAAAATTGTATGGAAGGTTCATAAATTTATATCGAACATTCATAAAATTGTATTGAAGGTTCATGGATTTTATATTGGTTGTTCATGAATTTCTTTCAAAAAAACTCATTGGATATTCACATCTCTTCAAGCTCATGAGTTTTCTTTTGAATGTCCATGATATCTTTTTTCACGATCGTTTATTTTATAGTAAGAACATGAGTTTGCTCTTATAAGTTCACTCACCTGTTTAGAAATTATGAGATTTTTAAGGTCTATAAGAATTTTTGTTGTTTTATATTTAAGGTTCATGAAACTATATCGAAGGTTCATAAATTTTTATTAAAGGTTCATAAATTTATATTGGCGGTACAAGAATTTCTTTTCACAAAATCCCATTGGATTCACGTATCTTCAATCTCATGAGTTTTCTTTTTGATGTTCATGATAATCTTTTTTCATGGTCGTTTATTTTTATAGTAAGTCCATTCACCTATTAGAAATTATGAGATTTTTAAAGTCTATAATTTTTTTTTGTTTTATATTTAAGATTTACGAATCTATATCGAAGGTTAATAAGTTTAGTATATAAGGTTCGTAAATTTTCTTAAATAAAAATTCGTTGGAGATTCACGTTTTTTTTAGCTCGTGATTTTTTTGGATGTTTCTGATATTTTTTCAGGTCCATGAACTTCCTATAGTAAGTTCATGATTTTTGCTTTATAGCATCACTCAACCATTCACAAAGTCATGAGATTTTACTACTCTTGTAGAATTTTAAAATAGGTCCCGAGCTTTATATTTTAGGTTCATAAATTTTATACTGATGGCACATAAATTTCTATTAAAAGTTCACAAATTTATATTGGCGGTACATAAATTTCTATTAAAGGTTCAGAAATTTATATTGACGATACATAAATTTCTATTAAAGGTTCATAAATTTGTATTGACGATACATAAATTTCTATTAAAGGTTCATAAATTTATATTGGCGGTAGATGAATTTCTTTCACAAAAATCCATTGGTTTCACGTATCTTCAATCTCATGAGTTTTCTTTTGTTGTTCATGATATGTTTTTTTCACCGTCGTTTATTTTTATAATAAGTTCACTCACCTACTAGAAATTATGAGATTTTTTAAGTTTACAAAAAAAATTGTTATATGTGTTCATGAATCTATATTGAAGATTCATAAGTTTAGTATATAAGGTTAATAAATTTTCTTAAATAAAAATTCCTTGGAGATTCACGTTCTTTTTAGCTCGTGATTTTTTTTGATATTTCTTATAGTTTTTTCAGGTCCATGAATTTCATATAGTACGTTCATGAGTTTTGCTTTATAGCATCGCTCACACAATTACAAATTCATGAGATTTACTACTCTTTTAGAATTTTATAATGGGTTACGAGCTTTATATTTTAGGTTCATAAATTTTATATCGAAGGTACATAAATTTCTATTAAAGATTCATAAAATTTATTTTGGCGGTACATAAATTTCTATTAAAGGTTTATAAATTTATACTGACAATACATAAATTGTAGATGGCTAGTAATAAAGATGAAGTTACATGTTTAAGTTCTTATTCGCGAGTTTGGTAAGATAAAGTAGCTTATATTGACTAGCTCTTACGAAAGAGTAGCTCGATAGACTAGCTTTAGTATTTTAAAGATGAGGAATGTGAAAACACTTGAAAGCAAGTCTAAGTCCCTTTAGTAAACACTTCTCGCTACAAAGCGAGTATGTTTATATTTGCGGAAACAAAGGGATTTACCACATTATGAACTTTGAATTGTTAGATAGAAAGTTCAGCTCAATATGAACAGATATTTGGTAAGGTGAGAACCATTGACTTAACTCAAGCTCGTGATGAAACTGACCAATATATTGATTATATGAAATCGAGAATTACAATCACTTACAACTCTCCACTCGACACAATCGCTCTCAGCTCTTTAAGAGGATTCCTCTATTGTTGCTCTCAAGGTGAATTGACACACTCGCTCCCTCAGAGATCACTAGCTTCTCGCCCTAAACACTCAATCGTACTCACCTCCTATCTTTCTAGTTCTGTTATGTTTCTCCTAAACACTCAACTATTTTAACTTCTAGGTTTTCGAATCCTTTTGTGTTTTTTCCCTGGGTTGCTTCTCCTAAGAGAGCTAGATTATTTCTCTATCAATGAGGTTCTCATGTGCTAACAATTCTCCTATCACACCTATTTATAGAATTCCAAAACTTATTCCCCAAGTAAGGAAAACTTATACAATATTGCAACAAAGAAAATTGCCACGTTGGCAATTCGCGTGAACACTCCACAAAGTAGCTTCACCGAATTCCACAAGTTTCTTCTTCTCTTGAGCAACAACCCTTGTAACAAACTTCATCCACGCTGGCAATCCACTCCACACCATACCTCACGCTTCATATTCATCTAGCTCGGTGATCCGCGTACCTCACTCTCCATAGGTAGGAATCACACACATCCTCCTACTAAGCTTCTCGACTAACCTTGCATGGCCTAAATACTCTACACGCTGGAGTAGGATTACCACCTGGGACGTTCTTCATTTTCACTTGTGTTGAAGCAAGGGATTCACTAGCTCGCAACGGACTCTCCACATGTTGCGCTAGTCCTTCGCCTTCAACATTCTTCACTTCTAGGTTGATTTTTTTGTTCTGTTTTGTTCGCAACTGCCTTAGTGAGACTCAATCTCTTTGTGAGGCAGAAAGCTAGTATCTAGCTTGGTCGCTTGTGTCAAACCTACTCTTTAGGTATTAAAGCTATACCTATAAAGCTCATCACACACAAGAAACATCAAATATTATGTTTATTATCATCAAAACAAGAGGAGTGTTTAAGCTGAGGAGGCTTAAACTAACATAAATGATGTGTATTTTAGCAACAGATTAGCGATGGACAGATGTTCGTCGCTAATCTTGTTAGGTTAGGATTCCCCTATATTTATGTATAATTATTTATATTTATTATTCTCTCAATTCTTGTAACTATATATACATTAATTATATGGCATGGAAATCCCAAGGAGGATATTTTCCTTTCTCTAATATGGTATCAGCCTAAATCTACGATCCTAAAAAACTCATCCCCAAACCCTAATCTACTTCTCTCTTCCCTATGCATAGCCGCCTCCTCTCCCTACACATAGCCGCCCACCCCTCCTTACTTCACCACCACTTTTCGAATGACCACTACGACGGACAACCCAACCGTGAAATCACTGCACTGCCTACTCTCTCACCTAGTGTAATTGTTGTCCAACAAACACTCCATGTTGCATCAATCAAAACTCGTGCCCGTTATACTTGTTCAAACGCCCCTAAACTATTCGATGTGGCATCATATTTTTGTTTTCACCCTTGGCAAGTTCAACCTTCAAGACAACGTTGATGGCTCCACTACAACAAAGGACGAAACTTGGTCCCTTATTGACTTCATTGTTCTCTCCTGGATTTATGGGTGTATCCATGAGGAAATCTTCAAGTTAATCCTCCAACCCGATGCTTCCACCTATAACATCTGGAAATCAATTGACAACCTTTTCTATAACAACAAAAAGTCTCGGGCCATTCAACTCGAGTTTGAATTCCGAGGTCTCAAACAAGGTACTTTTTCTATCAATGACTACTGCGTGAAATTAAAGGCACTCGCGCATGACCTACTTGATGTCGGAAATCCTATCTCCTATGAAAACCTCGTTCTCCAAACCCTTGGCGGCCTGAATGAAAGCTTCTCCAATATGGCATCCATAACCCAATTTTAAAAAACCTTTCCCACTTTTCAGGAAACCCCTGGCTACCTTATCCTGGAAGAAATGCGCCGTCAACACAATACAAGATATATTTTTACATAATATATTGTCTTTTTAAGTGATTGTCATGATCATAAAAGATTTTCATTACTAATAATAGAGATTTTAGATTTTCATTGCTTTTATCTTGCTTGATGAATATGCAAACGCTACATAGCACGGACACAGGCATGAACATCGGGGAATAGACAAGGTAAAACACTTGGACATATAAAGTCTTAAATATATAGAATATGAACACGATAATATGAATTATATATTTTATTAAAGATCTTAATGAAAATAATTCATAATATTAAGAAGAGAAAATTAAAAAATCAATTGTATAAAAGTAATTAGTAACATAAATTATCGTTAATCAATTTAAAACCTTTATGTTGTAGATATTTTAAACAATAAACTATGTTTTTGTTAGAGTTTTAAGTATTAAGATCTAAATTTAATGATAATTCAACAAATCAAAACTACAAAGGCGGTTGAATGTTTGAAAAGTTTGAAAAACACAAAATACATTCAATTACAACATTCCAAATTTATTCCAAAATAGCATACATAATTTTATCAAAATGTAAATAAAATTTGAAAATGTGGTTTTGAAACTCGAAATGAACTCAAACCAACTAAACACCAGTTGTACAAGCATTTCTGAGACAAACATTAAATCGACAACAATCCTCACATACACTCGACGAACGTCATATGTGGGCTTTATAAAGATTGACTAGTTTAAGATCATGCAGGCACGACCATTAAAAATTTAATATATATAATTATAAAATTTTAGAGTAATAGTAATATGTAAATGTAACATATATATAATTTAATAAATAACAAAAAGTTAAAAGAAAAAATTCTATTGAAAATACCGTCAATTATAAATTGTTAAACACTTTCTTATATACTACATTAATTGTTTCATTTAAAGTGTGATTATCCTTATCACAAATCAAAATAGTTAGCCCTTCTTTGCTTGTAACCTTGAAAATGTCACATAGAGCTGATAATAAGTAAATATTGGACGTGGCAGAAACAACCAAACCCGAGAAAGTGATTGCTCTTAGCTTTTGTTGATCGTCATGGAAAAACAAACCATTATAGGAAATTGTCTCTGCTTCAAGCTAAAAGCTAAAAGGAGTGAGAAGCAAATAAGAGATGATAACTTTGAATCCATTATTTATACCCGTTAGTCAAAAAAACATGTAAAGATATTACTAATGGCTTAAAATACAAAAAAATATGACATATAGTAGATTTAGAATGATAAATGAAAAGGATATGATAA